>NC_045170.1:23424969-23602962 GCF_900700415.2 Clupea harengus | reverse complement strand
CTTAAAAAGCTTCAAGAAGAAATTAGAACCTAAGAAAAAAGCCCTAAAGAGCCAGGGGAAGACCTGAACACCAGGAAGGAGCAACTAACCCTTCTCCAGTCAGAACTTCAAACACAGAGAGACACCATGGAAGACACGATGAAGGATCATTCAAAGCAACAGGGTGAGCTAACAGAAAGGACAGCTAAGATAGACCAGCAACAAAGGAGCTAGACAACATGATGGATATCCACAACAAGGACAAAATTGAATTTGACCGATGCAGGGCTGAAATGGAAGACGAGAGAAAAAACTATTGAGAGCACTATTAAAGAGAAACTAGATGCGGAAAAAGAGGAACTTGAGCAACTGAAAAGTAAACTGCATGAAGAAAGACAGGAAATTGAAAACAACAAGCATGACATGATGAAAGACAAGGATGAGTTGGAACACTTGAAAAATGACCTTCAGAGACAACGGGAAGAGCTTGATCGATACAAGGAAAACATTCAAAATGAGAAAGATGAAATTGAAAAGAAAGTGTCTGAGGTGAAAGAAAATACCAATAACATGGAGAACATGATGCAGGAGAGTATAAAGGAGAACGAGAGACTGAAAGAACAAGCACGTGTTCTTCAAAAAGAAAAGGATGACCTCCAGAGTCTTGCTGAAGACACGGATGGAAGGAAGGTTGAGCTTGAACAGTTTAATATTGACATTGAGAAACAAAAACAAGAATTAGGAGAAAACAAACTCATTCTTGAGGCAGAAAGACGTGGTTTGGAGAAGAAAAAGGCAGAAATTGATATGAAAATGGACATATTAGAGAATGAAAGTGTGAAACAGAGGGCAGAAAACAAACAGCTGATGATGGATATACAGGAAGAGAAAGACGATCTTAAAAAGCTTCAAGAAGAAATAGAACCTAAGAAAAAAGCCCTAAAGAGCCAGGAGGAAGACCTGAACACCAGGAAGGAGCAACTAACCCTTCTCCAGTCAGAACTCCAAACACAGAGAGACACCATGGAAGACACGATGAAGGTCATTCAAGAGCAACAGGGTGAGCTAACAGAAAGGACAGCTAAGATAGACCAGCAACAAAGAGAGCTAGACAACATGATGGATATCCACAACAAGGACAAAATTGAATTTGACCGATGCAGGGCTGAAATGGAAGAAGAGAGAAAAACTATTGAGAGCACTGTTAAAGAGAAACTAGATACTGACAGAGAAGAACTTGAGAAACTGACAGATAGACTGCACGAAGAAAGACAGGAAATTGAAAACAACAAACATGACATGATGAAAGACAAGGATGAGTTGGAAAACTTGAAAAATGACCTTCAGAGACAACGGGAAGAGCTTGATCAATGCAAGGAAAACATTCAAAATGAGAAAGATGAAATTGAAAAGAAGGTGTCTGAGGTGGAAGAAAAGACCAATAACATGGAGAACATCATGCAGGAGAGTATAAAAGAGAAAGAGAGACTGAAAGAACAAGCACATGTTCTTCAAAAAGAAAAGGATGACCTCCAGAGTCTTGGTGAAGAAACGGATAGAAGGAAGGTTGAGCTTGAACAGTTTAATATTGACATTGAGAAACAAAAACAAGAATTAGGAGAAAACAAACTCATTCTTGAGGCAGAAAGACGTGGTTTGGAGAAGAAAAAGGCAGAAATTGATATGAAAATGGACATATTAGAGAATGAAAGTGTGAAACAGAGGGCAGAAAACAAACAGCTGATGATGGATATACAGGAAGAGAAAGACGATCTTAAAAAGCTTCAAGAAGAAATAGAACCTAAGAAAAAAGCCCTAAAGAGCCAGGAGGAAGACCTGAACACCAGGAAGGAGCAACTAACCCTTCTCCAGTCAGAACTCCAAACACAGAGAGACACCATGGAAGACACGATGAAGGTCATTCAAGAGCAACAGGGTGAGCTAACAGAAAGGACAGCTAAGATAGACCAGCAACAAAGAGAGCTAGACAACATGATGGATATCCACAACAAGGAAAAAATTGAATTTGACCGATGCAGGGCTGAAATGGAAGAAGAGAGAAAAACTATTGAGAGCACTGTTAAAGAGAAACTAGATACTGACAGAGAAGAACTTGAGAAACTGACAGATAGACTGCACGAAGAAAGACAGGAAATTGAAAACAACAAACATGACATGATGAAAGACAAGGATGAGTTGGAAAACTTGAAAAATGACCTTCAGAGACAACGGGAAGAGCTTGATCAATGCAAGGAAAACATTCAAAATGAGAAAGATGAAATTGAAAAGAAGGTGTCTGAGGTGGAAGAAAAGACCAATAACATGGAGAACATCATGCAGGAGAGTATAAAAGAGAAAGAGAGACTGAAAGAACAAGCACATGTTCTTCAAAAAGAAAAGGATGACCTCCAGAGTCTTGGTGAAGAAACGGATAGAAGGAAGGTTGAGCTTGAACAGTTTAATATTGACATTGAGAAACAAAAACAAGAATAGGAGAAAACAAACTCATTCTTGAGGCAGAAAGACGTGGTTTGGAGAAGAAAAATGAAGAAATTGATATGGAAAATGGACATATTAGAGATTGAAAGTGTGAAACAGAGGGCAGAAAACAAACAGCTAATGATGGAAAATACAGGAAGAGAAAGACGATCTTAAAAAGATACAAGAAGAAATAGCATTGAATAAAAAAGCCCTAAAGAGCCAGGAGGAAGACCTGAAACACCAGGAAGGAGCAACTGGACCTTCTCCAGTCAGAACTCCAACACAGAGAGACACCATGAAGACACGATGAAGATCATTCAAGAGCAACAGGGTGAGCTAACAGAAAGGACAGCTAAGATAGACCAGCAACAAAGAGAGCTAGACAACATGATGGATATCCACAACAAGGACAAAATTGAATTTGACCAATGCAGGGCTGAAATAGAAGACGAGAGAAAAAACTATTGAGAGCACTATTAAAGAGAAACTAGATACTGACAGAGAAGAACTTGAGAAACTGACAGATAGACTGCACAAAGAAGACAGGAAATTGAAAACAACAAACATGACATGATGAAAGACAAGGATGAGTTGGAAAACTTGAAAAATGACCTTCAGAGGACAACGGGAAGAGCTTGATCAATGCAAGGAAAACATTCAAAATGAGAAAGATGAAATGAAAAAGGTGTCTGAGGTGGAAAGAAAAGACAATAACATGGAGAACATCATGCAGGAGAGTATAAAAGAGAAAGAGAGACTGAAAGAACAAGCACATGTCTTCAAAAAGAAAAGGATGACCTCCAGAGTCTTGGTGAAGAACGGATAGAAGGAAGGTTGAGCTTGAACAGTTTAATATTGACATTGAGAAACAAAAACAAGAATTAGGAGAAAACAAACTCATTCTTGAGGCAGAAAGACGTGGTTTGGAGAAGAAAAGGCAGAAATTGATATGAAAAATGGACATATTAGAGAATGAAAGTGTGAAACAGAGGGCAGAAAACAAACAGCTGATGATGGATATACAGGAAGAGAAAGACGATCTTAAAAAAGCTTCAAGAAGAAATAGAACCTAAGAAAAAAGCCCTAAAGAGCCAGGAGGAAGACCTGAACACCAGGAAGGAGCAACTAACCCTTCTCCAGTCAGAACTCCAAACACAGAGAGACACCATGGAAGACACGATGAAGGTCATTCAAGAGCAACAGGGTGAGCTAACAGAAAGGACAGCTAAGATAGACCAGCAACAAAGAGAGCTAGACAACATGATGGATATCCACAACAAGGACAAAATTGAATTTGACCGATGCAGGGCTGAAATGGAAGAAGAGAGAAAAACTATTGAGAGCACTATTAAAGAGAAACTAGATACTGACAGAGAAGAACTTGAGAAACTGACAGATAGACTGCACGAAGAAAGACAGGAAATTGAAAACTGCAAACATTCCATGATGAAAGACAAAGATGAGTTGGACAACTTGAAAAATGACCTTCAGAAACAACGAGAAGAGCTTGATCGATACAAGGAAAACATTCAAATTGAGAGAGATGAAATTGAAAAGAAGGTGTCTAAGGTGGAAGAAAAGACCAATAACATGGAGAACATGATGCAGGAGAGTATAAAGGAGAAAGAGAGACTGAAAGAACAAGCACAGGTTCTTCAAAAAGAAAAGGATGACCTCCAGAGTCTTGCTGAAGACACGGATGGAAGGAAGGTTGAGCTTGAACAGTTTAATATTGACATTGAGAAACAAAAACAAGAATTAGGAGAAAACAAACTCATTCTTGAGGCAGAAAGACGTGGTTTGGAAAAGATAAAGGCAGAAATTGATATGAAAATGAACATATTAGAGAATGAAAGTGTGAAACAGAGGGCAGTAAACAAACAGCTGATAATGGATATACAGGAAGAGAAAGACGATCTTAAAAAGCTTCAAGAAGAAATAGAATCTAAGAAAAAAGCCCTAAAGAGCCAGGAGGAAGACCTGAACACCAGGAAGGAGCAACTGGACCTTCTCCAGTCAGAACTCCAAACAGAGAGAGACAACATGGAAGACACGATGAAGATCATTCAAGAGCAACAGGGTGAGCTAACAGAAAGGACAGCTAAGATAGACCAGCAACAAAGAGAGCTAGACAACATGATGGATTTCCACAAAGAGGACAAAATTGAATTTGACCGATGCAGGGCTGAAATGGAAGATGAGAGAAAAACTTTGCAGAGCACTATTAAAGAGAAACTAGATACTGACAGAGAAGAACTTGAGAAACTGAAAAATAGACTGCAAGAAGAAAGACAGGAAATTGAAAACAACAAACATGACATGATGAAAGACAAGGATGAGTTGGAAAACTTGAAAAATGACATTCAGAGACAACGGGAAGAGCTTGATCAATGCAAGGTAAACATTCAAAATGAGAAAGATGAAATTGAAAAGAAGGTGTCTGAGGTGGAAGAAAAGACCAATAAGATGGAGAACATGATGCAGGAGAGTATAAAAGAGAAAGAGAGACTGAAAGAACAAGCACAGTTTCTTCAAACAGAAAAGGATGACCTCAGGAGTCTTGCTGAAGAAACGGATAGAAGGAAGGTTGAGCTTGAACAGCTTAATATTGACATTGACAAACAAAAACAAGAATTAGGAGAAAACAAACTCATTCTTGAGGCAGAAAGACGTGGTTTGGAGAAGAAAAATGAAGAAATTGATATGAAAATGGACATATTAGAGATTGAAAGTGTGAAACAGAGGGCAGAAAACAAACAGCTAATGATGGAAATACAGGAAGAGAAAGACGATCTTAAAAAGATACAAGAAGAAATAGCATTGAATAAAAAAGCCCTAAAGAGCCAGGAGGAAGACCTGAACACCAGGAAGGAGCAACTGGACCTTCTCCAGTCAGAACTCCAAACACAGAGAGACACCATGGAAGACACGATGAAGATCATTCAAGAGCAACAGGGTGAGCTAACAGAAAGGACAGCTAAGATAGACCAGCAACAAAGAGAGCTAGACAACATGATGGATATCCACAACAAGGACAAAATTGAATTTGACCAATGCAGGGCTGAAATAGAAGACGAGAGAAAAACTATTGAGAGCACTATTAAAGAGAAACTAGATACTGACAGAGAAGAACTTGAGAAACTGACAGATAGACTGCACAAAGAAAGACAGGAAATTGAAAACAACAAACATGACATGATGAAAGACAAGGATGAGTTGGAAAACTTGAAAAATGACCTTCAGAGACAACGGGAAGAGCTTGATCAATGCAAGGAAAACATTCAAAATGAGAAAGATGAAATTGAAAAGAAGGTGTCTGAGGTGGAAGAAAAGACCAATAACATGGAGAACATCATGCAGGAGAGTATAAAGGAGAAAGAGAGACTGAAAGAACAGGCAGAGGTTCTTCAAAAAGAAAAGGATGACCTCCAGAGTCTTGCTGAAGAAACGGATAGAAGGAAGGTTGAGCTTGAACAGTTTAATATTGACATTGACCAACAAAAACAAGAATTAGGAGAAAACAAACTCATTCTTGAGGCAGAAAGACGTGGTTTGGAGAAGAAAAATGCAGAAATGTATATGAAAATGGACATATTAGAGATTGAAAGTGTGAAACAGAGGGCAGAAAACAAACAGCTAATGATGGAAATACAAGAAGAGAAAGACAATCTTAAAAAGATACAAGAAGATATAGAATTGAATAAAAAAGCCCTAAAGAGCCAGGAGGAAGACCTGAACACCAAGAAGGAGCAACTGGACCTTCTCCAGTCAGAACTCCAAACACAGAGAGACACCATGGAAGACACGATGAAGGTCATTCAAGAGCAACAGGGTGAGCTAACAGAAAGGACAGCTAAGATAGACCAGCAACAAAGAGAGCTAGACAACATGATGGATATCCACAACAAGGACAAAATTCAATTTGACCGATGCAGGGCTGAAATGGAAGACGAGAGAAAAACAACTGAGAGCACTGTTAAAGAGAAACTAGATACTGACAGAGAAGAACTTGAGAAACTGACAGATAGACTGCACAAAGAAAGACAGGAAATTGAAAACAACAAACATGACATGATGAAAGACAAGAATGAGTTGGAAAACTTGAAAAATGACCTTCAGAGACAACGGGAAGAGCTTGATCAATGCAAGGAAAACATTCAAAATGAGAAAGATGAAATTGAAAAGAAGGTGTCTGAGGTGGAAGAAAAGACCAATAAGATGGGGAACATGATGCAGGAGAGTATAAAGGAGAAAGAGAGACTGAAAGAACAAGCACAGGTTCTTCAAAAAGAAAAGGATGACCTCCAGAGTCTTGCTGAAGAAACGGATAGAAGGAAGGTTGAGCTTGAACAGCTTAATATTGACATTGACAAACAAAAACAAGAATTAGGAGAAAAAAAACTCATTCTTGAGGCAGAAAGACGTGGTTTGGAGAAGAAAAAAGAAGAAATTGATATGAAAATGGACATATTAGAGATTGAAAGTGTGAAACTGAGGGCAGAAAACAAACAGCTAATGATGGAAATACAGGAAGAGAAAGACGATCTTAAAAAGCTTCAAGAAGAAATAGAATCGAATAAAAAAGCCCTGAAGAGCCAGGAGGAAGACCTGAACACCAAGAAGGAGCAACTAACCCTTCTCCAGTCAGAACTCCAAACACAGAGAGACACCATGGAAGACACGATGAAGATCATTCAAGAGCAACAGGGTGAGCTAACAGAAAGGACAGCTAAGATAGACCAGCAACAAAGAGAGCTAGACAACATGATGGATATCCACAACAAGGACAAAATTGAATTTGACCAATGCAGGGCTGAAATGGAAGACGAGAGAAAAACAATTGAGAGCACTGTTAAAGAGAAACTAGATACTGACAGAGAAGAACTTGAGAAACTGACAGATAGACTGCACAAAGAAAGACAGGAAATTGAAAACAACAAACATGACATGATGAAAGACAAGGATGAGTTGGAAAACTTGAAAAATGACCTTCAGAGACAACGGGAAGAGCTTGATCAATGCAAGGTAAACATTCAAAATGAGAAAGATGAAATTGAAAAGAAGGTGTCTGAGGTGGAAGAAAAGACAAATTACATGGAGAACATGATGCAGGAGAGTATAAAGGAGAAAGAGAGACTGAAAGAACAAGCACAGGTTCTTCAAAAAGAAAAGAATGACCTCCAGAATCTTGCTGAAGAAAGGGATAGAAGGAAGGTTGAGCTTGAACAGTTTAATATTGACATTGACAAACAAAAACAAGAATTAGGAGAAAACAAACTCATTCTTGAGGCAGAAAGACGTGGTTTGGAGAAGAAAAAGGCAGAAATTGATATGAAATTGGATATATTAGAGATTGAAAGTGTGAAACAGAGGGCAGAAAACAAACAGCTAATGATGGAAATACAGGAAGAGAAAGACGATCTTAAAAAGCTTCAAAAAGAAATTGAAGCTATGAAAAAGGCCCTAAAGAGCCAGGAGGAAGACCTGAACACCAGGAAGGAGCAACTAGACCTTCTCCAGTCAGAGCTCCAAACACAGAGAGACACCATGGAAGACACGATGAAGATCATTCAAGAGCAACAGGGTGAGCTAACAGAAAGGAAAGCTAAGATAGACCAGCAACAAAGAGAGCTGGACAACATGATGGAGCATACTGAGCTTGAACGAAGAACACCCGTGACACAACCACACCTGCAAAAAGAGACCCTAACTGAGAAGGATGATCTCGATAAAGTCCGATCTGATATTGATTTACAGAAAATGCTTCTGCAGGACGACCTCAAACTAATAAAAAGAGATAGAGATGAACTAGAAGAAATCAAGAAGCAAATTTACAAAGAAATGGAAGACATTGAAATAAAGAAAAACATTTTGACAAGGGAGAGAGATGTGATAGACCAGAGAACTGCCGCTTTGGAAGTGCAACAAAGAGAGTTAGAGCTGGAAAGACAAAGCCTTCGGGATGAAAAAGACAATCTGGAAAAGACTAAATCTGTGCTCAGAGGTACTGGAGAGATTGAGAACCTCATGGAGGAGATGAAGAAACAGAAAGATGGCATAGATGAGATGGCCTTTCAGCTCAAGAAAGAAAAGGAAAACATGAATAATATGATCAAAGAAATGAAGATAAAGGAAGAAGGTCTAAACCAGAGACATGTGAATCTACAAAGTTTAGAAGAAGATATAAAAAACGAAAGAATCCTACATGAACGGGAAAGGAATAAGTTGGAAAAACAGAATCAGGAAATAGAGGGGATGATGAAAAAAATAGAAAGGGAGAAGGAGGAATTGATTAAGCAAAAGGACGATGTCAGCCTGAGACAGGATGAGCTCAATCTCCTCCTAGCTGAGACTCAAAAACAAAGACGTGACGTTGAGGACATGAGCAATGCCCTTCAGCTGCAGCAGAGTGAATTCACTCAGTGGGAGATGACACTACAAAAACAACAGAAAGACTTGGATGAAGGCTGGGAACTCAATACAAGGGCAAAGGATAATCTGGAGAAGATGACACTAGAAACTGAGGAGCAAAAACAACAATTTAAAGAAGATATGGAAAGGTTGATGAATGAGAGAGCAGAAGTTAATCACCTGAAAAATGAAATTCAGAAAGAAAAAGAGAGGGTGCAACATTTGACCAGAGTAGATGCTACAACACAAACTCCTATGGTGGACATGAGACAGACTGTCCCAACCCTTTCGGTAGAGTCCGAGCCTGTTGATGTTGCAAGACCTGATGCAGCAACAGAAACACCTCTGACAGAGATAGCGCAGGCTGATGAGGCAACAACTGCAGTGAAGTTGGAGATGGACGATGCTACAACACAGACAATTCCAGTGAAGGTGGAACAAGCTGATGCTGAAACACAAACACCTGTGGAGACAGAACAGTATGATGATGGTGTAAAACAAATACCTGCTGTCAAAGCAAAAAAGACTGATGTTGAAAGAGCTGTCACCGAAAAGAAACCTGCTGATGCAATAGCACAAACACTTACAGCTGAGATGGTCACTGCTGCATCCCAAACTCTTGAGATGGAAATAGAAAAGGCTGATGTTGAAACACAAACATTTGATGTGAAGCTGGAGCAGCCTTTTGCAGCAGTTATCAAGGAGGTGAAGGCAGCTGTTGGCATAATACAGGCTGATGTTACAGCACACACAGCTGTGGTGGAGAAAGAGAAAGTTGAGGCAGCACCACCTGCAGTGAAGAGGGAAATGGCTGATGCAGCAACACAAACAATTGCTGTGGAGACAGAACGGGTTGTTGCTGATGTTACAACACAAACACTTGCAGCAGAAGCGGAGCAGGCTGATGCAGCAACACAAACACCTGTGGTGAATATGGAACCATCTGATGCTGCAGCACAAACTGTTGTGGTGCCCTCAGAACAGGATATATCAACACTTACAGAGGAGATGGAACCGGCTGATGTTCCAACACTTTTATTTAAGTTGGAGCAGGCTGATGCTGAATCACAAACCCCTGTGGAGGATATCGAACAGGCTGATCCAGCACCACCAGCGGAGGAGATGGCTGATGCTGAAACACAGACATCTACTGTAGAGCCAGAAAAGGCTGATCCAGCACCACCAGCAGAGGAGATGGCTGATGCAACAACACAGACATCTACTGTAGAGCCAGAAAAGGCTGTTGCAGCACCTGAAACAGCTGCCATGGAGTTGGATAAGCCTGATGCTTCAACACAAACTCTAGCGGCAGTGGTGGAGCAAGCTGATGCAGACACACAAACAGTTCCAGTGCTTACAGAACAGGCTATTGCAGGAACATTTGCAGTGGGGATTGAGATGGTTGATGCTGCAACACAAACACTTGCAGCAGAAGTGGAGCAGGCTGATGAAGCAACACAAACACCTGTGGTGAATATGGAACCATCTGATGCTGCAGCACAAGCAGTGGTGGTGCCCTCAGAACAGGATGATGTAACATCTGCAATGGAGATAGAGTCTATTGATGTTGCAACACCTGTGGTGGAGACAGAGCCGACTGATGCAGCTCAACCTGCGAAAAAGGATATGGCTGATGCTACAACACAAACTTTAGCGGCAGAGGTGGAGCAAGCTGATTCTGAAAAACAAGTCGTTTCAGCACTAACTGAACCGACTACTGCAACACATGCAGAGGAGATGGAACCTGCTGATGTTCTCACACGTTTGTTTACGATGGAGCTGACTGATGCTGCAACACAAACCTCTGTGATTGAGGCGAAACAGGTGGAACAGGCAGATGCTGCAACACAAACACGTGTGGTTGAGATGGAGAAGGCTTATGTAGTAAAACCAGTGGTGGAAATAAAGGTGAGAGAAGGGGATGAAAAGAGTACAGCCGAGATCCAAACTGAGACACAGAAATTGAAGAAACTGATGGAGTCTTTAGAAGGAGCAAAAGCTGAAATGGAGCAAAAGAGGGCTGACCTAGAAAGAAAGAGGCAAGAGACAGAGAACATCAAAACAATACTGAACACTGAAAGAGAAGAGCTGGAGCAGACAAGGGCAGCGAACCAGACAGAGAAGGAAACAGCAAGAGCAATATCCACACAGCTTCTGAAGCTGAAGGAAGTCCTGGAGAACCTCTCATCTGAGACCCTGAGGAAAAGAGCTGAGCTGGAGTTAGTCAGTGAGGAGATTCAGAGGAGAAGACAAGAGAAGGAGGCAGATGATAGAGCAAAAATGAAGAGAACATATGCTAAACAAATAAAAGAACAAACTGAGACATCAGTTCAAACCGAGATAAAGGGTGAAGAATTCGACACCATCCAAGTTCTTATGGACAGAGACAGGCAGGATTTGGAGACGATGAGGGAGATGTTGGAAAGAGAAAGGATATTACTGGAACAAGAAAAGATGGAGGCAATGAGCAGTAAAGACAAAAGGATGGAGAAAAGGTTGGATACCAAAGACAAGGAGCAACAAGAAGGCGAAAGGGAACCTGACATTCATGGGGATGTTATTGGTAAAATTAACATTTCCACACAAACATCTAAAACAGAACCTGAGCCAACAAAAGACTTTAAGAGAGAAGAGTCTGACTCCAGTAGAGACACACTGACAAAAGAGATGGAACAATTGAATTTCAGAAAATCTGAGATAGAGACGCAAGCGCAGGAGATTGCAAAAAGAGCAGAAGACTTGAAACTAAAAGAGACTGAGCTGGAGAAAACATTAGCTGATATACAGCTGTCAAAAACTGCCATGGAAATTACAATTAAAGAGCAGAGAGAGGAGGCAGAACGTATACTGGAGCAAACACAGGGGGGAAAGGAAACCCGTGCAGAGTTAAATTCAGAGATAGAGAGACAGACAGGTCAATTGAAGGATGTCTTAAACGAGTGTCAGAGAAAAAAGAAAGAGCTACAACAGATTCAGGGTAAGATCCATGAAACCGAAGACGAAATTATCAAGCTAAAGGACATGAAGAGGATGCTAGAGATAGACACACAAATGAAAGCCATCACAGACCCTGAACTTATTGGAAAAGAAGACAAGGCTAAAGACCAAAAGAGACAAACTGAAAGAAAAGACACAGCAACAATGACAATTGCAACCACTGAAAAAATCACGCAACAAGAAAATGCTGCCACACAAACACCACATGAAGATCAGAGAGAGATCAAAGAGTTGAAGCACTGGCAGGAGGCATACCGCAAAAAGAGTGAGGAACTTTCATGGATGGAAACAGAAGTAAACAGACAGCGAGAAGAAACCGAGAACAGTATGAGGAAAATAGAGAAAGAGAAGGAGGAGATGTTAAGGGATGGAGCTGAACTTCAGCAATGCCTGGAAGAGATAGAAAGAGGGGAGGCAGAAAAATGCGTGGAAAGACTAAAATCACTCAGAACTGAATGGAGGATGAGAGGTTGGGATATTGAAACACTGGATGTTAGAAAAAGAAAGGAGCCGAAAAAGAGAGAAACTGGAAAGAGGAAAATCACTGACAGAGAAGAGATTGAACAAATAAAAAAGAGGATACATGAAATGAAAGAAGAACTGGAGAAAAGATGGGAATCCATTGAACAAAAACAGAAGGAGAAAGTGACGAAACGGAGAGAACTGGAGCTTAGAAGAGCCGACATAGAGAAATACAAGGAAGTGCTCCAAAGAGAACAGATCAAGGACCGCCAGAGAGCCATGGAGAGAGAGAGAGAGGTGCAGATTATAAAGGAGCTAATGGTCAAGGAGATTGAAATACTAAGGCGCACAGACAAAGGTATCAGCAGTGAAGAGCTGTGGAGACTAGCCCTGCAGATATCGCAGCTGGAGAGGTCACTGGTGAAGACCACACACAGGGGCGTGCAGACGCAGAGGGAGCCGAGACAGAGAGAAGCAGTCACCCCACACCTGGAGGAGACACAGGAGTTCCAGCAGAGGCCTGCAGGTGGAATGGTACAGGTCAGCTCTTTTGCAGAAGGAGGACTATGGAAGCCCAGAGAGAGCAGAGGGACACAGACAGGAAGAAGAGAAGAGAGGACTTCTCTGGGTCTAAGGCTGTTGTCGTGGATCAGGAGGTGCTGTGACTGCTGCTGTCCAACAGAAGGCCAGGGGGAGGAATACCAGTGGGTGGAGCTTCACGAAGAAGAACTCCACTAAGGACTTTCTGGAAAACTTCATGATATGCAGGTGAGAGACAAAGTGACATGGACATGGATTATTCACACTGAAAGATGTCTGTTTGCTATTAGATAAAATGAACAAAGGACAAATGTAGTCAGAGAATCGAGGTGTTATTTAAATACTTAAAAAAACATGTTTTGTCATGATGTTTCTAACAGAACAATTCATATTTGTGTCTTTCAGCAACTCACATATTCTTGGAATATGGACAGACACATCTCAAGTTACCAAGAGGAAAATAGTAATTTATCCTTCCTTATATTTCTGTTTTGCGTTTACTTTGTTAATTTTGAGCATTCATGCTCTTATTTCATATAATCTCAGTCCTATATTACCTGACTGCTGTATGTAATCAAGGTAGTAAATAACTGCAAAATCATATTTTATTTTGTTGGTCGTGCATATATCTTAATGTCTCAAAGAGGAAATCATCTACAGGGGAGTACAAGAAAGTTTGTGACATCAGGAGATTCAGGAAATTAATAAATCGTTTTTTTTTATTATTATTTCTTAGCTTCATTTTAAGCCCAGTAGTATATAAAGTAGGCTTTCATTGTGGATATTATTATAAGGGCTTCGTTTAAGTTGTATCAGTGCATCTGAAGCACACACTTCTGAATGCTAGATTAGAAACTAGCATTTTGAATCTAAAAGTCTGTTCCTGTTTTACATACCTTATCATTAAACATGTACTTGCAATATATTACCTGCATGTTTATTTGTTTGTTAATGTTTATTTATTTAAGCATATTTGAGAACTGTGAAAATGTGATTATTATTATTATTATTTGTGTTAACTATTAAACATATTCAAGTTAAGCATTCATGTTTATTGTATTCATTGGGTGGGGGGCTGCTGCTCTTCTACTCCTCCTGTGCCAGCCAGGTAGGCTACATGTGATGTCTTGAGTCATTGCCAGTCAGCAGATACCTGATGTGCCGTAGCTAACCTATACTCTAAATGTGCCGGAGCTAACTTATACTCTAAATGTGCCGGAGCTAACCTATACTCTAAATGTAATACATTCATCCTTTGTTGTGTTTGACCCTTAATACCTTTGATGTAAATTTGAAGTAGAGCCCTCGCTGGTGCCTCAGTGAGGAGAGACGGGGAGAGCGGGGTAAGATGAGCTGTTTTTGACCTAAGTTGACCTATAGCCAAGGGAATATGAGACATAAATAAAACTAATGCATTCAACCCAAGTTCAGGATGTGAGCCACTTGTGGACTTGACAAGAATGGCTCAACAATGTGGCTCAACTTGCCCCATGTTAGGGGTAAATTGACCCATCTGAGAAAACAGTTACTAACTATTGTATATACCTGATTTTAAAGTAGAATTCTAAATATAAATATGAAATCCCCCATTCTGCTGATTTGATTGGTGTTCATGAAATTCATATTATAACTAATTTGTCTTCAGTTCTGAAACCTGAAGAAGGTCAAGACGGTGTAGACTCTCAACTGTATGTTTGGCATCATACTTTTTTAAACATATACATAACGTTACATAACGTTCTGAATACCCATATAATCGCAAACTTTGTAGCCAAGGACATAAACACCAACATGTCACAAAAGTACGAAAAATGCTATTCAAAATGGCAAAACATCGCCAAGCAGGTAAACCTAAATCTAGAGTTACAAGCGCATGACTGGAACCCTTATCTGTTCTTCCTCTGTAATTACGTGGCATAACAGCGGTTATGATACATCTAAAATGTGAAGTGTAATGTTAGTTATTCTTTGTCAGGATGCCACATTTATTTAAACACAAAAACGTTATGTAAACACGAGGGGGGATGACTAGTTGAACTTAGCCCCAAGGCTCCTGCCCATTTTGCCCCACAGCCTCCATTTTGGGCAAAGTGCTTAATCTAGCAACCCAGAGCTACCATTTTACTAATTCACTCATGTTTTTACACTGCCAGGTAATCAACATATCTAATACAACTTTTTAAACTGAGATAAAATGTGAGGGTGATTATAGCCTTCCATTATATGCAAAAAGAAGGGGATAAAAAAAAACTTCCTCGCAACCTCACAGGCTAAATTACATTTTCTGTAAAAAAAAATATGCTCACCTCTTCATCCACATGGTTCTTACAGAAAATTGGTATGGTTGTCCAGATACATGGTAGCTGCACTGGCTTATTTTACCACTCTCCCCCATAACATCTTAGCTGCTAGCCACTCACCAACAAAATGAGTATATTCTTTGTAACTCCTAAAATGAAGACGGAACCGAACTTGCTAGCAGGGTGTAGTGTTTTTAACTCACTGTATTCAATTTAAAATGTGGATTTGCGTGGATCAAACACCTGGGGTTGATTGGCGTGTGTTCTGTAAAAGGCCATAGTAGAGAGTAGCCTAACTGGCACGTTCTGGCCAAATCCCCCTCGGTACAATTATATGGCACAATATCTTCAATTTTTAAGTTTTTCATAAATAATTATCTATAATATTGTTGTTAAAGTGTGCGATTCTTTCCCAGTCGCTACCGAATGACAGTAGAGACATCTAGTGGATGAAGGAGGATTTGTAAGAAATTGTTTGTCTGCAACTGATGCTTAAATCAGAGGTGATAAAAGCGTGCGTTTGGTCACCGGTATCAATATCTCCTATAAAATATAAACCACCTTAAGGTTATCTCTGTCCAATTAAAAAAACACTCGACGTGATTATGCGATTTGCATCATTTATTCCATACACAGGTGTCTTGGAAAAATGGACAAAGTTGTCCCTGAAAACACTAAGTAAACAAACAAGGCAAGGGAAAATGACAAAACAACCTGACATAATGAGATCTATCACAAACAAATGTAAAAATTCCATCCATGACAAAACATGACTGGGAAGGAGGGGGGGGGGCTACGTGACTTGATAGCCCACAGTTGGATCCAAAATGCTGCCGATCTGTCTAAGGAACGGCTTTACAATCAACATCCAAGCCTAAACCCAGTGAAGGACAGACACTACAACCACAAAACGTCATGGAAACCATATGAAAAAAGAGGAGCGGGCTTGAAATGGGGTCAACTACGACCGTAGACCCTGTGAAAACTAAAGGGATACATTTAATAGAACACCTCTGTAGTCTAATGTCCTTGAGTTTCATTCATAAAGTAAACGTGTCCCCTCTAAGGAGTAAGACCAATTTTAACAGGATGAGGAACAGACAGTCCTGTTCAGAGAGCTAAACTCATAGATGAACAGTGGTGGGAGTATATGGGAGGAGGCTTGAAAAAATCAACAGTTCAAAGAAAGAATGGGGAGACAGAGAACATAAAGTAGAGTAAAATGGAGACATTCATTACTTATCAAACAACAATCTGTTCAATTAACATTTAGCATTAAACAATATTCTTAGATATACAGAACACAAGCCATGGAGAACTGAAGTGTGCAGGACACCCAAGCAGAGCGGCACTGCAGGACCAATTCCTGAGTCCAATTCAGAATCCCAATCACTGGAGATTATTTTATTGATTTCACTCTTATATACTTATACTTTTTAAAACAAATGATTCTTCAGTTTAGTTTTAAAAGAGATATATTCCCATTGCAAGTTGCCACAGCCACTGCGTATTTGTGTGTGTGTGTGTGTGTGTGTGTGTGTGTGTGTGTGTGTGTGTGTGTTTTGTGTGTGTGTGTGTTATGTGACTAATCCTGACCATTCACTCGGGATGTATCCTCACATGTCGGTAAACTACCAGAGTAAAAACACAGGTGGTCTAGTCTGGCCTCAATCAAACACAGCGCAGAACCACAGAGATGTGCTGAAATGCTACCTTGCTGCAGGATGACTACAGGTCAACTGGTACGAGCTGGACATGAAATTATGGTTTATTCACTTCCTAGTTGTAATAATCAATTCAAATGTCAGGTTTAGTGTTGTCATATTACTTTTGAACATGATAGCTGAGCATAATGGCTAAAGCTCCATGCCATGTGTAACGCTTCTCTATTCACAAACATGAGAAACCTTGTGATAATCTAATTTTGCACCACATTAATGTTAGCTCTTTGTCACTTCATTCAGGTATAGCACAATCAAATATCAAAACAACCATACTGGCAAACCAAACAAATTTCATCATTGCTTAAAATTTCATTACCTAAATGGATTTCAAAGAACCAAGCATGGTGGTAGATGGATTGAATGAAGCACTGGTGTCTTTTATTTTGATTATTTCCTCCTTTTTTCTTAATGAATTTGACCCCAAACGTGTGGACCAGTCAGATCAAGAGGCTGCATCAGTGGCAGGACCTGAGCCCAGCAGACCAGACCAGCATGCAGTGGAGCGATTTGGGGGGGGGAGGAGTGGTCTTGTAGGGACGGGTCGGGCAGACAAGTCCAGACCCAGGTAAGGCCTAATGCTTTTAATATGACTCCCCTGCAGACTCACTCACTTACACAGCATGAAAGTGGAGGTGAGGGAGTGAGAGAGACAGCGGAGAGAGAGAGAAGGAGACGGGTCAAGCGAAAGGGAGAACGTGTGAATGCCAGATGATTAGGGAATGTGGAGGGGTTGTTTTGGGGCGGGGGGGGGGGGGGGGGGGGGGGGGGGGGGGGGGGGCAATAAAGGCATTTTAAGACGTGCTGTGTGAATAAGTGGTCCTTCAGGACGAGTGTGTTTGTGTCAGAGCGAGCACCAGCTAGTCGCTGTGTTTTAACCCTCTGCGTTTACAAACAGTGTGTCCAGTAACGTTTGACAAATACTTCATGTACAGAAGGTACAGTATGTTCAAACAAGGTGTATCTGAAATGTACACAGTATGTACAACTGAATGTCCATGCCTGTGTATCTATTAATGCATATGTTTCTTGCCATCTTGAATGTGGTGTTTGTGTGTTGGTATGCATTTCTGTTAAAGGTTGAATTTGTGTGTCTGTGTGTTTACAATTGAATGTGAGCAGTATATCTGTGTCAGTAATAGGTGTCTGAGTGTGTTTGTGTGTGTTTGTGTTTGTATGTGTGTGTGCGTGTATGGGCGTGTGTATGTGTGATGGGGGTATGTTCATGGCTGTTTCCTGTGGGAGAATGGCAGGTTGGAGGTGAGGGATCAGTGTGTAAAGGTCACAGTGGGGTCACAAAGAGGTCAGATTCGGGGCAACTGCTTCTCAATAAACTCCTTCACAGCAGCCATCTCCTGTAGAGCACAAACACAGATGGATTTAGAAACGGATTTGCACTAAGACACATGGGAAACATATATGCTCATACCCTCACCTGAGTGTGGGGTCGGTGCATTAGACCAGAGAGACCAAGCAGAGAACACACACACACACGCAAACACACATCACACACACTAACCTGAGGACAGGAGCTATGCATAAGACCGGGGTAGGTGTTGAAGGTGAGTTTCTGCGGCGAGACAATGGTCTTAAGCTTTTCAGCCGTCATGGCCCCAAACTGCACCGGGATCATGGGGTCCATCTCCCCATGGCACTGCAGGATAGGCATATCCCGGTTCCCACTGTTACTCGCTGCCTGTGGAGTGGGCAAAGAAAATACCACAACGTCAAAGTCATTCCAATTACAATCATAACAGGAAAAATATGACCTTATTTCTTTGTTTTCTTCACCATAAACACTATATATTAAAATGAACACAAATTTTACTTTGGATTAGGAGTAGTTTTGAAATGTTGATGATATATTTGACATGTAGTTTAAAGTATGTCCCTAAACAATCAAAGGGTTGGACACTGAGGGAACCAAGTGTCAAAGAAGAATCCAATAATCTAACCCAACCAGTGTTCTACTTCTGCAGGGGGTTATCTAAACCTCCAGAGGGAGCACGCACACGTCCCATTGAGATGGTGACAAGGTAGTGTGCTGTGTGTGTGTGTGTGTATGTGTGTGTTTGTGTGTGTGAGAGAGAGAGAGAAATACCTGAGGGAAGGTCTTGTGTAGTGGTAACCAGCAGCTCAGGGCAACCACGCCTGCAAGCTGCTGCTGGCTGGTGAGCGCAGTGTAGAGGGAGAGAGCGCCGCCCTGCAGCATCGGAAGAACAATATTGGAATTAAATACCAACAAGCCATGTCAAGACTACTTGCTCCATAGGTAGTTAACGAACAATACAAAAAAACTGTACTGTTCCATCTAAAAAGTGCAGAGGAATATTTACCCCTAAACAAAACCCAACACAAAAAACTCCCACTTCATTGATCAAATACGCTGTTTTACATTCCGTATACAGTGAAATTCATACACAACAGAATGACAGGACAAACACTGCAAAAGATGGAAACAACCAACACACAGCAAGTGACTTGATCCTTTAATGGACCTCTTCTCTTGTTAAAACTCATTAATAAACTGTAATATAGATGAATCAAGATTTAGCTTGCAGTTTCACAGTAGATACTGACTGATGAGAAACTCACAGCCATACATATTATGCCTATATTCACAATATAACAGCTGGATGTGCACCTCCACATCTGTTCACTTTTGTCTATGTTTTGTCTGTTTCAACGATAACTTGTGCAGAAATAAGGAGTGGACATATCCATCAATGTGACTGGGTGGCTCAAACGTGCAGGTTCTCTCACCTGTGAGAAGCCCCCTAGGAGCACACGGCTGGGGGGAATCCCATTCTTAGCCTCATGGTCAATGATGGCCCTGACTGGAGAAGAGAAGACTGCTTTGAGAATGTGCGTCTGTTTTCTGTTTATGTTGTGTCTGTGGCCTTGGGTCAAGAGGTGAAGTAGAAGTAGACGGCAGAACACACAGTGGAGTGCGAGTATGAGTGTGTGTGTGTGTGTGTGCGAGCGTGTGTGTGTGTGTGTGTGCGAGTGTGTGTGTGTGTGTGTGTGAGTGTGTGTGTGTGTGCGAGTGTGCGTTTGAGGGCAAGTGCGTGTGCAAGTGTGTGTGTGTGTGTGTCTTAGCTTAGCTTCACTTACTGTTTTCTGCTGCTCTCTTGATGCCAGCCTCATCCTCTGGAGACTCTGGACTCAAACCCATCAGATCAAACCTGAGCATATTTAAATCTGCTGTTAGACACACTCCCAAATTATACTGACAAGCATCTCAATAAAACAGACACACACAACAGGTGCCCATACCCTCATTGGAGCCGTACCCACAACTTCATAACACTCACACTTATTCATAACAAATACACCTTCAGAGCGCACACGCACACACAAACACCAACACCAACACACACAGATACATAGACGCACAGGCAAAATCTACCCTTGCAGATACACAAATACACACCCTGTATTTACACATACCCCTATAGGACACAATAACAAATATGAAACAGACAGACACCCCCATTACACATACACAGACAGATACTGGCATAAACATAACACCCACATAAACACAGACTCACCACGAGGGCATAGTCATCTTCATGTTAAGGGTTACAGGTATTCTAGGCCTGCAGGGTAGAAAAACAGAGAGATGAGCACTGCAAAACCGGACGGATGAACCAGGGACACAAAAACCTCTAATGGGCCACTACTACGCCTCAAAAAGTGGATCATTTTAGTCAACTTTTAACTATAGTCTGCTTATTACTCTTTTAAACTACAGTATGCAAATCAACCTTTTGGATTCAGTTTGGATACCATCAAGAAGGTGGCACCCTTTTAGCACACTTAAATGAGGTCAACATTACCAATTCAGAAAACGTTTTGTCAACAGGGTTATTATCGTAAACTAAAACTAAAACTTCAGACATTTTCGTAAACTGAAATCAAATTATTCACCCAAAGAAAGTGTAAAACTAAAATGATTGCTAAAAAACTAATACAAATGAAATAAGAAAAAGACTTCATAATTGTCTTCATGCTACACTAATCCTTGTCAACTTTTGTCATTAAGTAAAATTACTAAAACTATTATAAACTAAATAGAAATTAATCCATGAAATTAAACCTAAACTGAAACTAATCTGAAAATGTTAAACTCTAACAACCTTTCTTGTAAGGATAATAAACTACAGACTGCAACTACTACATCAATTACGTGTCTCTGGGGCCAACAAGGGACACTATTTAAGTAAGGGGATATTTTTAGGCTGTTGAGTTTCAAAAGGGCCTTCTTTCCAGAGCAAAAACACAAGCTGCCTCTTTAATGAGAACGTCTCCCTATGCATTAGGTAGGAATGGCCCATAAAGCACACTGCTGTGTTGTGCATCAGTAGATGGGCACAGCGGGTTTACTCACGCGTGTGGGCAGATGTACTTCACATAGGGCAGCCGGATGGCGGTCATAGAGTCTGCCCAGCCATGTCTGTGGGACATGGAAACACACACACATTCACACACATAAACATAAGCACGCACAGGGGGAGTGATAGGGCACTATTCAGATAAATGATGAGGAATACAGAAATGGACAGGAAGAAAACAAGAAAACCTGAGCTCACCCGGAATCACCCAAACCATGGAGGAAGATAACCTGCAGAAAAACATAAGGAATTGTGTTTGTGTGATTGCCTCACAATCACTCATGTGACTAGCTGACACGGTGTGAATAGTTTAAAGTGCAGTATGTGTTTAGTGTTGCCCAAAACATAACTGCTTCTTAACAATGACATTGTAAAGGTATGATAGCCTTACGTAATATTTTCGGTGCCATTTATATGTCTGTATTCTGTGCAATCTATATGTCTGTGCAATCTATAATGCTAATCATAGTTTTGATACTTGTTATTATTATTATTATTATTATTATTATTATTAACTGATTGTTTGTAGTCACTATGGACAAAAGCATTTGCTAAATGTCTTGTAAATGTGTTACTCAGGGACTGGCATTCATTCATACTGCCTCTCAAGCTCTAAAGCAAAGCCTTTTTAAAAAGAACAGATTTTCAGCAGAAAAGGGAGAAATCGTCCTGTCAGTGAACACAAATGCTGAGAGGTCAGCATGAGCTGGAGCAGCAGGTGCCTATCTGGCCTATCAGGATTAGGACTGCACTGAAGAGAGGAGTCAGGAGGAGCGTGAGGTGTATGAGACTGTGTGTATGCAAATGTGTATATGTGTATGCGTCTGTGTGTCTGTGTGTGTGTGTGTGTGTGTGTGTAAGCGAGTGTGAGTGTGTGTATGCGTTAACACTCACTGCGGCCGTCTCCTTCTCGGTTCCTGACACCGTCACGGCCTCGGCAAGCAGCGGCACAGACATGTTGTTGCCACACATACACTGGAGCAAAAACTACTGAGAGAAGGAAAAACACACACAGTGAGCACCACATACACACACACAGATTTATTTACACACACTCCCATGACTGTTAAATCACTAAAACACCTCAGGAACAACAGTCTGTGAGGGCACACTGAGCAATGTTAGCATCCTATTTCTTAACTCACAAACTACACCGTAAACAAGCCTACAGTCCTTAAATTAATCGCCACTTCTGGTGACGACAAATCATGTTAATGATGAAATGAGGGCGTTTAGCAAAAGAAGGCTGTATTTCCTGGGCACTGATAGAGTGCAAAGACAGAGGGGGCACTAAAAGGAGGAAGTTCTTGAGACAGTGGGAAGGACGCATGGAACAGGCAAGAACATCAGTTAATGGTTAAGCCTGCTTGATTATGTAGTAACTAACTCAAAAACACCCTGAGAAAATGTATGGGCTGATCCCAAGAAAAGTTAGCTGGACAGGGAGTTGATTTGGGATTACAAAAACTCAAACTAGCTCTGAAAAGATGTTTTTTTTTTTTCCCACCACAGAAAACATTAAAAAATCAAACACAGCGAAAATTATAGATTTTGCCTTTATAAAATGACATTCTTTTAAGTCTGCATTTGACTTTCCTCAATATGCGGATATGTCTGAAAATGACAGGGGTCATATTTGTCTTTGAGTGACACCTCACTTCTGATTTCATTACGGTCATCAGTAGCGCCACCACTGTCAAAAGAATGGCCTTAAGTCAATCAATAAAAGGAATAGAGCGAGACATAGGCGCAAAATGGGAAAGCAGTGTAGCCCTATTTCAGCTTGTCAGCTCGCCGCTGTGCTGTCTTCGGGCGGTAACCTACAAACAATGCCTGCAATGAGAACCTCTGGTAATAACATCATGAGTTTCCATCTGACTTGTATTACAGAAAACAAGTGGACTTGTGTTTCGTGCCGGTCTTAACTTTAACGTTATTTTCCTACATCAACACACTCGCCTTCAATGGCGTTTATCTCTTCCCATCGACAATTATCCGTAACGCAAGCCGATTCTGTCACAAACATAATGTTTTAACAATGAAAATGAAAGTGGCCGACAATGCAATGAAACTGCAATGAGAGGTTGCTGAGACACCATGACATTAACTTGTGCGGTAATATAAAACGAAAGACGATCACCATCAGACGCACTGAAATGTCATTATGAGCCACTGTCTCATAGTGGGCACCTAGGTCAGTGCACACGCCACTACGGGACAAAACCCCACTGCATCGACCGTACAACGGATGACACTACCCTTACATCTAAAGACTGGGGGAAAAAGCACATCCACCAAAACCGATCGGTAATATGACATTGATTCAGCTCAGGTTTATTCACGAGGCAGGAAGAGGGGGTGGGGATGGAAAATAATTATGAACCAGCTTAACGTTGTTGATCGAGATTGTGGAATTCAGGAATGGATGAGTCCAAACGCAAAGCCACTAGACTGTTACTACTGTGAATACGATACATCCCCACAAGCACCCAGCTTAATCCTGTTTAGTGAGCTAGCTCTTCATTCTCACAATGAACCAGTAGCCCCGCAGATGAGGCTGTATTGTCTCACTAGCTCCGTTGCCCTCGGCAGTACTTAAGGCCTCGAATAAACCGACTATACAGGCAAATAAACACACAACAACTGTCGACCAACTTGTCGAGACTGGTCTCTATTGGACCAGGTCCATGAATAGAATAGTAGTTTAATAAAACAGCGGCCCTCTTGTAGAAATTCATACACTCACCGCTTGCTATCCCAGGTCACACCGGAACTTCCTGCTGCTGCCGGAGAGGGGCGGAGGATAACTATCATGACATCACAAATTCTACTACACCCTTTCGCGCTTTAGCAGGAAACTCCCGTTTTTCCCGGGACAACTTAAAATATATAGGGTAGTGATGTATTAATTCACACTATAAACAATTCTGTATTAGTAACTTAATTAACTTAAGTCAGTTTCCCAGTTGATAGGCCCCGGATACTGCATGTATTTCAAAATTAGACAAACTGATTATGTAATTACGTTACCTTCCTTCTTTCCAAAAATAAAGCTTTGTGACTAACGGGAGTACATAAATTCAAGCTACTTAAATAAACTTTAAATAAACTCTGTCCCCTGAGACGATGTGACTTTTTTCAACTAAAAAAAAAGCAGTTGAAGTTAACACTTGTTTCTCAACATCAGGATGTGCTGTAGGGTCTGTGCACAATCACCAACTGAACATATCTTCACCATATTATAGGCTGGAACCCCAGCTAGCTACTCTCAGGACCACTGCATTCATCAGCTCTACAAAGGCATATGTACATACCTTTGTACGGTCACAAATGAGCACTATGGCCCCAGCAAAAGATTGAGAGCAATAGACTCGCTGAGCCAGACTAACATACTCAGGCCTCTCAGTCACATGTGAATAATGACTACCCTCACATAGACACTCACAAAATCCTGATAAACGAGCAGACCTCTGACCACAGCAAATTAGAACCGTCCTGTATTACATAATGGTACAGCTGTGTGCTAGATGCCCTGCAGGCCCCCCGGAGTTCAGTGGTTTTGTGTTTAATAAGCAGTGGCAATGACAGAAGTCAGAAAATGTCAGGTGCTGTGTGCATCTATAACTTACTAGTGCTAAAGGCTAGTGCTTTCTGTCAAATCAATGCAAGTTTCATTTCAATTCTCTAATCTTTATTATCGCACCACAATTAAGGTTGCATGTGGAAACATTGGAGCCGGTTGGCATCTGCATGGCCTCACGTCTGCGGAGGTGCTCCCATGTCCTCTGGTCGGAGTCCACTTCCTCCCTCTCCACAGCATCTCTACCGGTCAGGCCCATTTAAGCAGCCAGGCTCCGCCCTCTGGCACTCTTTAGTGTGGGTGTGTTTCCGCATGTGTGCGTTTGTGTGTCATGAGATGAAGTGTGTTTGGGGGGTGAGGCTTTGCACTTTGTGATCAGCTGGGTTGGCTGATGCCTCGTAATTACAAATGGTTACCTCATGTCGGTGGGCCTAAGGGGGGTAAGATGAGAAGTGAAAGAAAAGGAGAGACGAGAAGGAAAAGAAAAATAGCAGAGATGAAAAGAAACAGAGGTGTTTAGATGAAGATGAGGCACATGTCAAAGATTTAGTGTAAACACACATAGCATGGGGCCAGATCTTTTACTCGCTAAATAGACACCGTGACGGTGACACCGCAGATTGCAGTGAAGATGCCAGTGCCATTCAGCCAAACACTCAGTCATGCTTAACAGAAGGAGTGAAACTAATAGCGCTCATGAAGTTTGGCTGATGCTCAGCTTTCTGATATTTGAGGACACTTATCACTTTACAGCTTCACATCTGATCTCATTGCTCAGTCTCAGTCACTTTCATCTTCACTGCTGAGCCATCATTTAGCAGAAACCCCTCTCAAGACTGCTAATAATTAAGTATGGGGACGTGAAATACTTTGATGACTGACCACAAGCATACGTGAATTGGTATGTCTGGACAATAAATCTGGTCACCATATGTGTAACACAATGTAAGGTATGCGTGTTAACAATTGACCTCAGTGAATATGGATACTGTATGGAGCTGTCCATTGGTCACACTCAATATTAAGCATGTTATCACAGGAGAAGCTTACCAAATTGCATTTTATCTACAGAGAGATAGCATTGTAACATGTGCCCATCTAGGTTAGGATGAGATCAATTTAATCCAAACATACTCCATTTCCAAACACATAATACCCACACACCCACCTGTGTGAACTCCCCTCTCAAGCCAATATAGTAGACGCGCGTCGACTCTGCACCAAAGTTTCGAGACAGATGGATGGAGAGGTGCTCCACATTAGAGAAGCGGGCGATCCTGAGGAGAGTGGAAGTGTCAGGTGAAGTCACAGGGCCTATGGGCTCAGGGTGGATCATGACATCTTGATAGAACCCAGAACACTGCCCCTTAACACTGATTGAACCCTTCACTATTCCCAAATGTTCTGTCCACTTAACAGTATAAGTACACATATATAAAAACAGGACAGGATGGAGAATCAGTTGCTAAAAACTGGAGCCAGATTCAATGTCAGCCATGTATGTCTGATACTGAAGGTCAGGGGCTCAGGCCACTGTCTGTGCATCAGCCAGAGGCTAAAACACAATCTATTTTGATAATTACAAACAGAAAATATATATATAAAGAGAAAGACATGAGTGAGAGAGTGAGGGAGTGAGAGAGTGCATGTCTGTGTGGCTGACGCATCTTAGCACTGATTTTTACTTTGTTGGGTACTCCAGCTCAGCCAGCGGGTCTCTGTTCAGACGAAAGGCCTGTTCCGGCTCTCGGCCTGTGTCATCAAACGACATGTGTGGGATATTCTTGTACCTAAAATAAGGATGGAATCAATCATGTTGAACCAGGCTGTCCTGCAGCAGGTCATGCCCACGTCTAGCCACCAATGACATAACAAAACGCCATCAATGCAGACAGGACAGGAAATGGTTTAACATACTTAAACATCTGCTTGGGAATCAAAGCCCACTCACTTACAGTCTCATCTCTGCAGGGTGAGACTCATCATCCTCTCCTGAGATGATGATTCCCTTCAGCTTCACACTGCCAGTAAACCTGCAGAGAGAGGGTTGGAAGGTGAAGAAATGCTCTGCTACGGTCTCGGGTGGTTACTGCAATATGGCATTACAGAGGGGTGTAGCTAAGATGCTGCAGAAATCAAACACCACAACATAAGACTGGAAGCTTTATAACATATAAGAGGGATACGAGACTGAACATGATCAAGTGGTGGCAGAGAATGAGGGTGATGTTGATGGCAAGTGAGAACATCAGATAAGTTAGTAGAACGAAATAGCTCACGGAATATTGAAGAGTAGTTCTTCATCAGCGTCACTCTCAACAAACTGTAAAGGATATGAAAAAAGCATAGTCAAAATCCGGAGAGGAATCGTATGAATATTATAGACAATGCAGAACAGCTGTAACTGATGTAAAAGATCAGGCTGCAGGGATAACAGTGTCTAAAAAAACAAAAAACCGTCTCTGCTTTTATCTCTGACACACTAACATAACAGTAGCGGTGACGTTAAGGTAAATAAACGTTGCCCGAGTGGCAGAGTGGCATCCCAGAACATACCGAACATATTGTTAAACCTAAAAGTCTACCTTCTCGCGGTCTTTACGTTGGTCCCATGGTTTAAATACTAGCTTTCCGTCTCCATCACGACTCTCGTTCAGGCACTGCATTTTCTCCAAGTCAACGCGCATATATAACGCATACTCCACGCCGCGCTCCGCTGGCTCGTGGTCATCTTCACAACACCCGTGATGGTGTCCACCGTGGCCATGGCCGTGTCCGGACATATCAAACACAGCAACTATTCAGCTAACTTCAGAGTCTCTATTCACTTTCTGGGGGACTGCTGATCAACATCTCCCGAAAATTCGATACATGAGCTTCCTCACGAAGTTCTCTATCACGTGTGACACAACATCCAACCAAGTCTCAAGTCACAATCACCTGTCAAATCAAGGCAAAATACACCTTTAATTTTCATTGGCCAAAACATTAGCGTTCATAACCAATCCGGTGTTCATCAGAGAGTCGCCTTGTTTAGACGTAGGAGACAACGATTTCTGATTGGCTAATTTAAAAACGTTTCCTTTTAGCCTACGCCACTCAGTGGCAATTTAAAGAATTACACCCAAGCCAGTGTCTGCACTTAAATATAAACTACAAAAGTACCTTCACTCTAGAAGCCCCGACGTTGCAGTCTCACAAGAATTTCTCTGGAAGGCTAGGATAGATGACGAGAAATAACTCATCATGCTGATACGAAACAGGTGTAGGTCTAATGGTAAAAATACATCAGTTAATTAGGGTAAAAGTGTGGTTTGCGTAGCCTACCTCTCCATGACATTTTGCAATATTAAGCTCATCGTTCTATGCTCATGTGCAAAAGTGGTACACTGCTGAATAAATCCGTTATAAATAGCCTACAGACATGTTGGATCAGATGTAATAATTTCTTCAGTATATTTTAAGGAGGCTTTCATAATATTGACATCCTAAGATAAATGAAACAATAAAATAAATCTTAACATATGGTAGTCTACATTGAGCAATGGTTAAGAACAATAAAACAACATGTTTTGAATACAAAAATGGCGTTCAAACAAATGAGGGCAAAAGTCAATTTTATTAAAAATGTTCATATTACATTTATTAAAATCTATTAAAATTAATATTTTTGATCCACTTGTGTTTGGCAGGCTCTGAGGAGTCTGGCCCCGATGGTTTAAATAAATAGTTGCATTAAGTTGCAGGGTTCCTATGAAAATTCTCACTTTTCCCATTCTCGCTCTCAGTGGTGGTGTGTAGCCCAGCGCTCCACGAACACATTCTTTACGATACATCAAGTAAAACCCCAGTGTGAATGTTACACTCAGACCTGCACACAGTGTGAAAACAGGGGGATGTAACAGGTATACGTGTATGTGTGATCTCACCGAAAGAACAAAATTCAAATCCATGGGTTATTTGATATCCTACCAAATGCTATGTGTTTTAAAAATATGAATGCCGTAAAAGTTCATAGCCTGGTATCTCAGCCCATTTGTAGTGCCAGCCTTTGAGTGAAGAATAGATAGGACCACACGCCAGGATGAATTTGGTGTGTGTGCGTGTTCTGGTGTGACTGAAGGGGTCCAGTGGTCGGTCCAGAACATGTATAACCATAAAGACATTGTAGGATTAGGCAGGGTAGGGATTTGAACAGACACATTTAAGAAATCCTATGGTGTGTTTCCTCTTTTAAAAAAAACAAAACTACAGTCTTTCACTGCAGTCAGTCTCTCTCTCTCGCTCTCTCACTCTCTCTCTCTCTCTTTATCGCCTAGAGAAACGGTTCTTGAATGCTTTGATTGTTTTGGCCATCATTGGAGCAATTTCTGAAAGAAAACAAAAAAGACATTTAGGAGGCTGGTAAAGAGACGATTATTGCATTTTCCATACAACTAAATGTATTCATTTCAATTTATCTTTAATATTTCATTTTAACGGTGACAACTGAGGACCTCTTTCGAATAAATATTCTAAGTTTACTTTAACTCTGTGCCATGTGGAAACAGAAGCTATTCAACAGCACTCACAATGATCACAATAAACAGCCCCTGGGGCCAAAAGTAGCCCCTAACAAGCAGAGGAGGGGGGGGGGAATGTAATCCACAAAACATTTGAATGGGGTCTCCTACACCTACAACAACTCCTGCGCCAGTAAGGCCAAATCACATATATTCCCTGAACACTCTGCTTCCAGGGATAAGTCTTGAATCACTAGTTGGACCGAGTTAATGATATCAAGCTGTCAAGATTGAGAAACCACACAAGTATTTTCATGGTTTAAAAGGAATGTGAGTGTCAGACACGATGCAATCAAGAACCTCACACCAGGAAACGACTGGGCAGCAGTTTTAAGTTTAGATTGGTAATTTAAAGGGTACAATGTTAATTTAAAAGGTACGATGTCTACAACACCTCTGTAAGCATGTGCATGTGTGCCTTATTTGAAAAACAAGTAAGACTTGCATTGCCTACATCTTTGTTTGTATGAGGAAACAATTAAATTCACCGTGATGGCTACTTCCTCTATGAGTCTTCAGACATTTGAGATCAACCCCCATTTCGCTTTTTACTTTAGTGCTTCCTCATGCAAGTTGCGCTCAACAATTTAGCAAGAACATTTTATATCAGAACTTTTGGACAATACATTTAAGAGTGAACTCTAAAGCGCTAAGATTCTTTCAGAATTCAGGCCTACACTTATAACAAAAATCAAGGGTTTGCCTTAAAGGAGATTAGCCTTGGTATCAAGACATTAGCCCCATTTACACTATGTGCCGTCTGTACACAGTGCTAGAGTTCCTGTTGCATTTACACTCTGGGTCTACACTATGGGTCATGTAACTAACGCCACTGGTGGAAACTTTTGGCACTGTTCCAAGTTTGCCATCGTAAATTATGGAAAGGGAGTTGTGTTCCTGGTTAAGGCCTGTTTTAAGCCTAGCTCAGTACAGTACAGTGTTAACGCCCCCTGGGCCAGGAACTAAGTTCAAGCACCAGGTTTGACCCAGTGTATTGTGTGCTTCTAGGCGTGGACACTGGGCTATCTGCCAGTAAGGACCATAAAAGATTGCATCTGTGCACTTATTTGTTGCTCAGGAAAACAATATGGAAAGGCAAACAAAGAGACAAAAAAAGTAAATTTCCTGTTTTGTATCAAGAAAACAAATTCTTCAAATTCCATTAACACCACAATGCCTTACCTACGCAATATTATAGGCAATTGGAAAATACATTATGTGGTGGGTAAAGAATATTATTGATATAAAATATGGTCTAAAGGTTTACTGATATAAAATACATTCCCTAGAGGGTCCTCATTTAATCATTTTGTCAGTAAATGATTTATATTGATGTGTAATTATGTCCTTTTGCAATATCTGTTGAAATTCTCTTCTACGCGACCCTGTATCTGAAGTGGCTCAGCTCAGACCTCTGGCTGGTGAAATCCATAAATGTTCACAGAAATAACCCATACCTGTCAAGTCTCATGTCTCGCACAGATTTTCACACTCAATAGCATCTAATAACAATGACAAGTCCAAAGACAAACTGTTGCGCAGTGCAAGTGAGAGACCGCTGTGCTCGCACCATACTGCTCATGTCTATACACTATATGTCCACGTAGCAGTTATAATACATTGTTTGAATATTCAGCGGGTAAACACCGCCATCACTGAACAACTCCTTATCTCTATGGGGTGACCATACACCTGTTTACAAAATGCTGCACAAATGTAACAATATATTTATATGTGTTGTCTTTTTGTGTGTGGGGTTGGTCACAGATTTCAACCACTGACCTCACACATTTCAATCATGTTAACCTGACAGGCAAAACCTTCCCCCCTGGTACATTTCGACCAAGATTTGTATCAACAGCCTTGATAAATTGCATTCAATAGTCACTCCACCCAGTCTCAATTCCATACTTTAATCCAATTGGACATTTGATGTGGTAAAAATGTATGGTTTATCATTTTAATTTGACCACCAATTAAAGCTTAAAGCCTAATAACAGTCCAATACAGTCCAGGAACCACACAGTAGATATGTGATTTGCAAATAAGTGATTTGCACTTTTTGGTCAACTGTGGGTTTAGAATCAGCAGTGATTCAGTGTGAGTATGAGGCAGAGGTAGGTCCATCGGAGTAAGCTTAGAGTGATTTAGTGTGAGTATGAGACAGATAGGGTCCATCGGAGTAAGCTTAGAGTGATTCAGTGTGATTATGAGACAGAGGTAGGGCCATCGGAGTAAGCTTAGAGACCCGAAGATAAATGCAGGACTTACTTTTGACCTGTGGTTTGTCACGCGCGCTGTGCCCTCCCCCAGATACAGAGGGGCGGGATGGCTCGGGGGGGCTGCTGTATGAGGAGTGGGCCCCGTCATCCGACTGGGAGCTGTAGGCCATCGCCGGCTTGATCCTGATGGGAACACAAAGGCAGACACAAATTCAAATAATTTTGACATTGAATACAAATCTGATTTTATCATTAAGATTTCAAGTACTGCTTTTTATTAATCAATCAATTACTGTTGAATATAATATAAATATGCTTGAATGTAGCATAGACAAATGTATGCAGCATAAAGTATACACTAAATTGCAAGTGTTTTTGCAGATGGATTTCTAACCAGCTGATGTCACCTCTGTCCCACCCTGGCAACCATGCACACTGTTTCACCCACTCCGGTGTCTTACCGGACTGCAGGTAGTCCAGAGCTGGCGCTGGAGCTGGAGGTTCCGCTGTTGGTGCCAAACTTCTCCTGGCGGCGACGCACATCACGCGGAGGCTTGGCAACCGAGTTCACGTACGCCATCTTCACCTGACGACCTGTCAAGGGAGAAGCACAGAGCTAAGTGCTCATCAAACACAAGGAGCTCCACAATCCTCACCAACACAACCGTATCTCATCACCACACAGTCACACAACTCCAACAGCAGCTAGCCAAATCCACACACAGTCAGTCAGTCAGTCAGTCAGCTATTAAAATCCACTCTCACTGTTCCATGGGACTATTATTAGTCCATTCCATTCTCCATGGGTTTAAATTGGGCTCCTCTGGAACCCTGGGATCTACAGTAGGTGACCTATATATGCCTCATGGTATGCATGCGTGCACCTTTAGGGCATCTAGCGTGAGCCAAGCTGGCAGTCCATCCCCATGGCAACGGGTGCCTGTGTGTTTACCTTTAGGCTTGTTGGCGTGGGCCGACTTGATGTTCACCGTGAGCCTGTGCAGGCGCTCATCCCGTTCGTCGTGCTTGCGCAGGTACAGCTCCCGCCATGACTCATACTCCTGCGGAGTCTCCCGCTTGAAGTCACGCTGGCAGTGCTTCATCCACAGCTCATCTGTGTCCTCCAAAAAGTGCTGCAGGGGAGAGAGAGAGAGAGAGAGAAAAAAAATGAAGGATCACAATGTTGTATTTGTTTGTTTGTGTATGTACAGTGGGGAAAATAAGTATTTGAACCCCTGCCGATTTCGCAAGTTTGGCCACTTGCAAAGAAATGTGTGATCTATAATTGTAAAGGTAGGTGTATTTTAACAGTGAGAAATAGAATATCAACAAACAAATCCAGAAAACTGCATTTAACATTTATAACTTTATTTGTATTTGATCAGAAAATAAGTATTTGAACCCCCAAGCAAACAGCAAGAATTCTGGCTCCCAATGACCAGTTATGTGCCCAAGAAGCACACAGATTAGTTCTCATTAGGCCTAACAAGGTACACCTGATCTCAACTGGTGACGTGTATAAAAGAAACCTGTCCAAAGAATCATACTTCACACCTTCTACCTCACCACAATGGGCAAGACCAAAGAGTTGACCAAGGACGTCAGAGATAAGATTGTAGACCTGCACAAGGCTGGAATGGGTTACAAAACCATCGGCAAGCAGCTTGGTGAGAAGCAGACAACTACTGGTGCGATTATTTGTAAATGGAAGCAACACCAAACAACTGTCAATCGCTCTAGGTCTGGGGCTCCATGCAAGATATCCCCTCGTGCGGTATCATTGATTATCCGAAAGGTGCAGAATAACCCCAGAACTACAAAGGGGGAGCTTGTGAATGATCTCAAGGCAGCTGGGACCACAGTCACCAAGAAAACCATTGGCAACACACTACGCCGTAATGGTTTGAAGTACTGCAGAACTCGCAAGGTCCCCCTGCTCAAGGAAGCACATGTACAGGGCCGTCTGAAGTTTGCCAATGAACACTTGAATGATTCTAAAGAGGATTGGGAGACAGGATGTGGTCAGATGAGACCAAAATCAAGCTCTTTGGCATCAACTCGACTTGCCGCGTTTGGAGGGGGAAGAATGCTGAATATGACACCATCCCCACCGTCATGCATGGAGGTGGAAACATTATGCTTTGGGGCTGTTTCTCTGCCAAGGGTACAGGACGACTCCACTGCATCGAGGGGACTATGGATGGGGCCATGTAACGTGGAATATTGGGCTTGAACCTCATTCCCTCATTCCCTCCCATTGAAAACGCAACCTTAAGGATTTGGATCTGCAAAGAGGAGTGGACCAAAATCCCTCCTGAGATGTGTGTAAACCTGGTGACCAACTACAAGAAAAGTCTGACGTCTGTGCTTGCCAACAAGGGTTATTCCACCAAGTACTAAGTCATGTTTTGCTAGGGGTTCAAATACTTATTTTCTGCATCAAATGCAAATTAAGTCATAAATGTTATAAAATGCAGTTTTCTGGATTTTTTTTGTTGATATTCTGTTTCTCACTGTTAAAATACACCTACTATTACAATTATAGATCACACATTTCTTTGCAAGTGGCCAAACTTGCGAAATCGGCAGGGGTTCAAATACTTTTTTTCCCCACTGTATGTTTGTTTATACTGTATGTACTGTATATGACCTGGGGAGCCTGAGGAAGGGAATCTCCCAGGCTACACACAGCTAGAAACCGAGGATTGAAGAGCACTTCCTCCCGCCTGAGCAAAGTGAATCCACGGAAGGCAGCTGGCCCTGATGGAACACCTGGCTGCGTGCTTAGAGCCTGTGCTGAGCAGCTGGCCGTGGTCTTCAAGGACACTTTCAAATGGTCCCTGGCTCCCCATTATGGCTACTGTTACGGCTCTTAATAACTTCCATCGCACCCACCACCATCTTCGCCAAGTGTTTCAAGAGACGGATTCTTTCAAACCTGAAATCCTGTCTGCCTGCTACATTTAACCAACATCAGTTTGCCTACCATCCGTCTCAGATACTTTGCCATCTCCACGGCACTCCACTCTACCCTGACCCACCAGGACAATCATCAGCACATCCTTTAAGATAGACAACCTCTCATCCTCCACCATCACCCTGAACACCGACGTGCCACAAGGCTGCGTGCTAAGCCCACTTCTGTACCCCCTGTTCAGCCATGACTGCGTTCCTGTTTATAGCTCCAACACCATCAAGTTCACAGATGACACCACGATGGTAGGTCTGATGATCAGACGTGACAACGAGAAGGTCCACCCGGCCGCGTGGTGTGCCAACAACACCCAGAAGGCCAAAGAGATCATCGTGGACTCCAGGCGGTCTAGGAGCCATGCGCAACCCCATCTACATCAACAGAGCTGCAAAAGAGCTCATGTCAAGCTTCAAGGTCCTTGGCATCCACATCTTTGAGTCCCTAAACTACTCCATCCTGGTCAGAAAGACGAAAAGGCACCTTCACTTCCTACAGAGCCTCAGGAAAGCTCAGTTGTGCCCCAGGATACAGGGGGACTTCTACCGCTGCACCATTGAGAGCATGCTCACAAACGGCATCTCAAGAGTGGCATGGCAACTGCTCCGCATCAGACCATAAAGCACTCCAGCAGGTGGTGAAACCTGATCACCGGCCCCCAGCTACCCACCACCAACAACATTTATCACCAGCGCTGCCTGAGCAGGGCGAGACACATCATCAAGGATGCCTCCCACCCTAACCATGGACTTCCATGGACCACCGCCAGGCCTTACAGGAGTGTCTGGTCCCACAACGGCAGGCTCAGGGAGAGACACTGTTCAACTCCACACCAGCACTGTAATAGCATCACTGCACTCACTACTGCACTGTTTCAGTACTTTAATGAACATGTTATTTGCACTATTCAACTGTACACATGTTGGTTATACTTCTCTTTTCTCTAACTCTGACCACTTCCCTGTATGTACACATTTAAAATATTTACATATATAATATTTGATTATTGTAACCCTCCACTGCATATCAGTTGTACTTACTTTTCCTGCAATGATCTGTAAACAACACTATACTTTTGCACTTCTGGTTAAATGCTAACTACATTTCATAGGCTTCGTAAACCATACTCTGCATAATGACAATAGTTCAATCTTATGTATGCATGTTCAGCGTACTACAGGTCCTTTTAGGGGTGTGTGTGTGTGTGCATGTATGTATGAATGTACAGTGTATTCAGAAATGTTTCAGACCCTTTCGAGTTTTCCACTTTTTGTTATGTTTCAGACTCATCTTGAAATGTTTTTCATCAGTCTACACACAATACTCCATAATGAAAAAGCTATGCCAGGTTTTGGAGTGTTATGTTAATTTATAAAAAATAATATCCTATTTACCTAAATATTCAGACCTTTTGTTATGACACTTGAGCTCTTGAGCATCCTACTTCTATCAATGGTACTTGAGATCCTTCAACAACTCGATTGGAGTCCAACAGTATCCATTGGCCATAATTAGGAAAGGCACCCCCCGTCTATATAATATCTCACAGTTGATGTTGTATGTCAGAGAGAAAACCAAGCCATGAGGTTGCGAGAACTGCCCGTAGACCTACCAGACAGGATTGTGTCAAGACACAGATCTGGGGAAGGATACAAGAAACTTTCTGCAGCACTGAAATTGCCCAATTGATGGTAGCCTCCATCATTCTCGTCTTCCTATATCTGGCCACCCAGGCAAACTGAGCAATCGGGGACAAAGGGCCTTGCTCAGACAGGTGACCAAGAACCAAATGATTACTATGAATGAGATCCAAAGTTCCCTTGTGGAGATAGGAGGACCTTACAGAAGGACCACCATCAGTGTAGCACTCCACCAATCCAGCCTTTCTGGTCGAGTGGCCAGACAGAAGCTATTCCTCACTAAAAGGCACATGACAGCCCACTGGGAGTTTGCCTAAAAGCACCTAAACGACTCTCAGACCACAAGAAGCAAAACCCTCAGGTCTGATGAAACGAAGATTGGTCTATTTGGCCGTTTGACAATTTCCTATCAGTGTGGTGGAATCCAGGCACTGAGCATCACCTCATTAATACCATGCCTACAGTCAAACAAAGTTGTGGCAGCATCATGCTGTGGGCATGATGTTGTTCTGCGACAGGGACTGTAAGACTAATCAGAACAGAGGGGAAAATAGGCACAGAAAAATATAGCAATATCAGCAATCCTGAGTGAAAACCTTTTCCAGAGTGCTCAGGATCTCAGGCTAGGGCAAAGGTTTTAACAAGACAATAACCCGAAGCGTACCACCAAGACAACACAGGAGGAAAACTCAGTGAAAGTCCTGGAGTGGCCCAGTCTGGGTCCAGACCTGAACCCAACAGGAATGTCTCTGGATAGACCTGACGCGATCCAACCTGGTTGTGCTTGAACAATTCTGCCATGAAGAATGGGAGAAACTTACAAAAGAAAGGTGGGCCAAGCTTGTAGGATCATTCCTAAGAAGACTTGAGGCTGTCATTGCTGCCAAAGGTGCTTTCACCAAGTATTAAGTGAATATAGGCGTATTTCAGTCTTATTTTTCATATAGGCATATTTCAGTCTTATTTTTAATAAATTAACAAAACACTCCATCCATGAATCCATGTGTGTGTATCTATGCGAGTGTGTCACCCACCTGATTGCACTCCTCAATGCGGTACAGCTGTTCTGGGGTGCAGCGTTCCAGAACTGGCTCCAGAATCTCAAATGGTACGCCCCCAACCTCATCGATTGCTAAGGAAACATCATCAATCATAAATTAATCCAGTGCAATAAAGAGTCTAAAATGGCCTCTCAAACTGGTGATGTCACCACACAAATCTCCTACTGAAAACCTATAACTCAGAACCTCACCACAAATACAACATCATTCACTATAGACACCATCGATCAACGCAAAGACATTCTTACAAAAACATACAACAATAACATCCATCAATAACATTAACATTCTGGAAACGAGATAACTATTAGCAATGGCTAATCGCTAAGATAATATGTATGACCTAATACACTTAAAACACAGAGTTTGTAATAACATGCAGAAGATATCTACACGTACAATGTCTTTGTGGCTGTTTTGGTGGTGCATAGTAATGCCATAATATAAAGACACGGTCTAGGTACAGACTGACATAGAGATACAGTACAGTACAGTACAGTACAGTCTCCCTCACAGGGACTCACAGTCAATGTTGTTCTGGAGGACTCTGATGCACTGCTCATATAGGGACATCATCTTGGGTAGGTAGGCCGTCTTGGAGCCGGAGTACACCGTCATTTTAGAGTTAAACCGTCGGCCTGTGAAGCCGGAATCCTCCTCTTCATTCGACACAGGAACTAGAGGAAGGAGAAGCGAAATGTATCAGTCTGCTGTCCAGATTGACTTACTGGAGAGAGATGCTAGACATCTTAACACTTGAGCTACCCATTAACTTGTACTCAACACACACAATTTAGCATAACAGTCATATACTATACTACTGCTACTACTGCTGCCACTACTACTGCTACCACTACTACTGCTGCATCCACTACTGCTGCTACCACTACTGCTGCTGCTACCACTACTGCTGCTGCGAACACTACTACTGCTGCTGCCGCTACTGCTGCTACCACTGCTGATGCTGCTACCACTACTGCTGCTGCTGCTGCCACTACTACTGCTGCTGCTGCTGCCACTACTACTGCTGCTGCTGCTGCCACTACTACTGCTGCTGCTGCTGCTGCTGCCACTACTGCTGCTGTGAACACTACTACTGCTGCTGCCGCTACTGCTGCTACCACTGCTGATGCTGCTGCTGCCACTACTACTGCTGCTGCTGCTGCTGCCACTACTACTGCTGCTGCCACTACTACTGCTGCTGCTACCGCTACCACTACTGCTGCTGCTGCTGCTACCACTACTGCTGCTGCTGCTGCCACTACTACTGCTGCTGCTGCTGCCACTACTACTGCTGCTGCTGCTGCCACTACTACTGCTGCTGCTGCTGCTGCTGCTGCCACTACTGCTGCTGTGAACACTACTACTGCTGCTGCCGCTACTGCTGCTACCACTGCTGATGCTGCTGCTGCCACTACTACTGCTGCTGCTGCCACTACTACTGCTGCTGCTGCCACTACTACTGCTGCTGCTACCACTACCACTACTGCTGCTGCTGCTGCTGCTGCTGCTGCTACCACTACTGCTGCTGCTGCTGCCACTACTACTGCTGCTGCTGCTGCCACTACTACTGCTGCTGCTGCCACTACTACTGCTGCTGCTGCCGCTACTACTGCTGCTGCTGCTGCTACCACTACTGCTGCTGCTGCTACCACTACAGAGTTGAAAATGTCAGAGAGAGTGAAAGTCACCTTTACGTCTCTGCGGGGACACGGGCGTGTGGTGTTCTATAGAGGGGAGGGGCCGGTAGTTGGGCTGGATGGCTGGCAGAGGAATGTCAGGCAGGGTGGGCATCACGTCCACCACCTGGGCAGAGGAGAGAAACAACGCAGTCTGTTACTCCATGGAGACATGGCATGGAGACTGAGGGAGGAGTGCTGGTGAGTTCCTCTAGGAGTATGTGTGTGGCTGTGAGGCACATGTGGAGGCTCCAGGGCTTAGAAGAGTGGGACAGGCTTGGCCCAGGCATGTAGTTTAAGGAGTGGAGGAGCCAGTGCCTCTAGCAACAGCTCTTTAATATGGCTCTCTAAGTAAAACAGAAGACATCTAAGCCTCTCTCTCTCTCAGTCTTCTCATTCCAACACTTAGTCAACCGAGTGAGGAGTGTATTGTGGGTAAGTATTGTGGGTTGGGCACTATTCTCAGGTAATACTAAACATAATGACAGCATCATCTTTATAAATGCCTCTGAAGTTACTCCAGATCAGTAAAACTGAGCACTTGAACATCGTAAATCACAAAACACACAAAATCGGAAACATCAAAACTGAAACCACAGAAATAGCAAAGTGGTTGCTGGGTGCTCTAGGGGTGAGGCGAGCTGGCTGGATAATGGGTGGAGGAGGCAGGTGCATGTCGTGCATGGGGCCTCACCTTTCTGCGTTTCTCAGGTGTGGGGGCGATGGGGGTGGAGGTGGGGCTCGGAGCACGTTCGGAGCGCTTGCTGCTGCGGGAGCCGTTGGTGGTGCTGGGTTTGGAGGGGTGCGCTGGGGGTGGAGGAGCAGCAGGTCTCGGGGAAGGCTTAAGCTGCTGCGGCTTCTTCTTCTTCTTGGTTGGGGTGGGCGCATCGTACGTCAAGAAGGACTCGAAGGACATGGTTGGGGTCTCAAAATCGTCCCTGTCCTCCTCCTGAGGCTCCACCTCCTCTCGCTTCACGTGAGCCCTCCCTGCCAATGACACAGACGGAAATTAGTCGGCCAGGTTCACAGGTCCGACTCTATGGAGTCACTGACGAAACACAACTCAATCACAACTCACTAACAGCCATACATGCCCTAAATATTATACACACATTTCACTTTCATACACACATTCATCACCACAAACACAAATGCAGACCAAGAGCACCACCATATACACATGCAAACATATCACCATCACACAGACACAGACACAGACACAATATATATTTACCATCGCTTCCTCCCTTCTTCTCCTTCCTGCTGTCATGTGGTGTGTGTTTCCTGTCGTGCGGTGCGTGTGTATTTTTGTGTTTGTCTTGTCGATGTGTGCTGCCGCTGCTGCTGCTACTCGGTTCCCGGTTGCTGCTCTTCTTCCCTTCAACACCCCCAATACTCGCCGCCGATTGAGGAGGTTGTTTCCGCCGCTCCTGCTCCAGGCCACCGGGGGTGCTGTGACGTTCTCTCGGGCGGTCTTTATATTCTCTGGCTGGGTCTCGGTGGGGCTTGCTGTGGCGGGGCTCTTTCCGTGGGGGACTGGGCGCAGACTCTTCCTGAGGACTGTCGTAGGCCGGCTGGTACTGTGGCAGGCGTTCGCCAGCGAGACCGGGCGCTGTGGGGCTGTATGCTTGCGGAGGAGAGGGGGAGTAATTGTGTTGGTACCGGCTGACGTGTTCGTGTTCATGTTCATGTTCGTGTTCATGTTCATGTTCGTGTTCATGTTCGTGTTCATGTTCATGTTCCTCCTCTTCCTCCTCTTCTTCTTGCTCATGGTGCTCGTATTCTTCCTCCTTTTCCTCGTCTTCCACCTCCTCCTCATCCTCCTCCTCCTCCTCCTCTGCGTGGCGCATGTCTTCGGGAGAAGGTTCGCGTGCTCGTTTATGGCCTCTTTTAAGGTCTAATGCTTGTGAGTGTGAGCGGACATCTTTAGTGGGAGTAGGCCTATGGGAAAACATGATGAAAACCAACCATTTAAAACAGCTTTCGGGAGAGAACAGTGTCTTTGGACAACCAGCAATAGAATTATAGATGAGCATTACAATCCACAGCTAGGGTGTCCATTGTCACAGATAATAAGATGTATTGTATTTGTATAAGATTTGAATTCCTCACCAAAAGAATCCCCTCTCATTTATTACATGAAATCATCAGCTATCTGAACAGCAGGCAAAACTAGAGACGGCAAAGCACCAATGACACATTAACTTACCGATCAGCAGGCTGGGGCACAAGTTTCTTCCATTTAGCCACTAAGCCCTTAGCAAACTCTCCCACTAAGTCATTTTTCCGGAGAGAATTCACAGTTTTCCCAACACCAGTTTCCTGTCAGGGAGGGACAGAGGTCATTTTTACAGGTTGCATGTAGACACTGCTGGGGCTAAACACGACTCACTCATTCACTACTTCCACGACAATATCTGAACAAGATCACTGTGTACATAAAGTAGCACACATTAGTGTTATTACACTCAATAAAGATACCATGATGGAGCCATCACAGTCGGAAACAGACTGGTGATGAAGATGTGCTACAATCGCCCAGGGCAACGCGAGACAATCTGTGCATAATCCCCTCATAATAATGCCCTTGCTGTTTCTCTGGAGACAAAACGTGCACTCACCACCAGGATGTCCACAGTCATGGGTAGCTCTGCCAGCCTCTTCAATGTCTTCTGCAGCTAAACACACACACACACACACACTTATCAACCCACAGTACAAGCTGGAAGTAATACCACACTCACGTCAGTGTTGTCAATATTAATTTAGCAAATTCTTACACTAAAGCAGGGATTGGCAAACATTATCAGACATAAGCAATGCAACACCCTAGGTCCAAGTCCAAGGTAGCAAGAGAGAGGGGGGGGGCACAGAAAACCAGATCTTCTGAGTTCACATTTGCACCAAATAATGTGACAAGCACCTGGCACCAGGTGCGACCAAAAGGAGTGAGAAATCTGACTCCAGTGTCTGTGCATGACCATGTTGGCTATGTCTACGCCTGGTGACGTGGGCCTAATCATGAGTGGGGGAGAAAGTAGCCTACGTAAGGGCTACGAGAGTTCTGTTTACCCAGCAAGTCAGCGGGGCTTCACGGGGCTTTGTGAAAAATTGACTCCTTTCTAGGCCATGAACACAATCGAGTTTATATCCCTTGTTGTGGTGCAGTATATAGCTAACTGGTCTGATCCGACACTGTCTGAGAGGCAATATCATTGTATGACAAGTGCAGGCAACAGTGTTGTAACCACTGTCTGCCTGTTTCCGTTACGCTGGCTACTTCAGGAATAGCTGTGGTTGACATTTCTTATGCCTGCGTTTACGGCTTAAAAGTGTCGTCGAGATTTCTAATAAAACATCTTAAGATATCATTATATATATATATCATACTAGATACTGCGATCCACAAACATAATCTGCTTCAAAGTGAATGCATTTAATGCGTGACGTGCTGTTGTAAAGCAGCTAGGATAGTGGACTAGGCTACTTTCAGTAAACTGCGTCGCCACGTTGGACAAGAACCAATCACAATACGATCGACCAACATTAGTTTACATCCTGCCCTCTGCAATCCACCGGCCTTTACCTTCCGAGGCTCTTGGTTCTCGGAGAGTCTGGACTGCAATCTCTCCACCGCTTCCAGCAGCTCCTCCGCCATGTTTACAAGTGGAACCGAAGGCCCCGGAAACTGCTTCATGCCCCAGCTCCGCGGCTTCACCGTACCTTTACTGGCATGGAGCTCCCGGAACTACGTCACGAAACAGCTGACAGCAGTGGAGTGGTATAATCCATTATTATTATCATCCAGGTAGGGACGGAATGTTACGTGTATCGGAAGGATCCCTGCGAAATCGCCTCTACAGATGAAACAAGCAAATATATTTGTTTTAATTATAAAAAACGGTTTCTATATTTTCCAATTTAACTCCATACCTTATTCTGTTTACAAATTTAACCAAAGCTCACTAAACTACAGCTTAAGTACTCTTCCACATTCCAGAATAGTCTTTGTGTGTTTCTTGTGTGTAGACAACGCTTAAGGTAATGTTATGACATCATCGTTATACCCATTATTACCAGTAACCCAGTGCATGGTACCGTCCAAAGTGACCAATTCTAGTTTGGTATTTTGGAGAAGTCTTTCTCTCTTGATGATATTTCAACATGATAACCTAAGTGGTATCTTAGTCAGAGTTATCAACCTTCAATGACCCCATCCATAAGTCCAAAGAATGACTAAATCTTGTCATAGCCTACATACAAAAACGTCTTTCATTCACTTATTTAATACATATACCAATGGTTATCATAATCATTACATGCATTATATTATACTGTCATACTAATACCATACTTGAGTATTCATATTATTTCTTAAATAAAATAAATAAAGGCATTTATGGTGCTTTTATAATGTCACCATTTCAGGGCTTCAGAAATACTTCAGGAATCAACATAAAGATGAAGATAGAAAAGAATGTCAAATATTTCCTTTTAGGAAGAAGTGAGAGTAAATGCAGTAAGTGGGCTGTGTGTGTGTGTGTGTGTGTGTGTGTGTGTGTGTGTGTGTGTGTGTGTGTGTGTGTGTGTGTGTGTGTGTGTGTGTGTGTGTGTGTGTGTGTGCATACATAACCAAGAGACACTCCGGAGTTCTTTAACAATATGGAATCAATTTTCTGGCATTTCTCCTGGAGGATAGGAGAGGGCCAATGAAGGAAGAAAAGGTATAGGGAAAAGTAGGTTACACAGGTCTATTATTCCATTATTATTGTCAATATTTGTTTACAATAGTCAACAATAAAACAAACAATAAGTAACAATACACAGACAATAGTCAACAATAAAACATACAATAAGCAACAGAAGATAGGTATTATTGTGGGTACACTGTTGTTTTGTTGCACTTTAGTGCTTTGTAATCATGTTAAGTGTTTGTAATAAGTACCCAGGTGCCCTCTGCAGGCAGGCAAATGACATACTCAAACCGAGAACTGAGGTATGTCAGAGAAACAGGCCTGGCTTTAAATATACACACACACACACACACACACACACACACACACACAAACACACCCCCACCACACACACATCCACACCCACAAAAACCAGCCCCTTGCCATTTGAGGGAAGGGGTAACTGTATATGGAGTGACTCTGGCAGGCTGTCTCTCTGTATTTGGCGGTGTGCATGTGAGGGTGTGTGTGTGTGTGCATGTGAGCGTGAGAGTGTGTGTGTCTCTCTGTGTGTGTGTGTCTGTCTGTATTTGGAGCTGGACGCATAGTTGGGTGCGTGAGCGACGGGCTCGTCTTTCATAGTTCTGGTCAGACGTCAGACAACTCAAACACATGCATGCTCACACACAGGGGCATGCTCACAACACCTCAGACAGGCAGAGGACAGAGGGACATTGCTACGTGGAAGAGGAGGATAACATCTACAAATTTACAGAGCCACGAAAGAGAAGAGAGAAGGATAAGGAAGGGAAGAAACAGAGAGGAAAGAGCACAAGCAGGAAAGATAAAAGGTAAATATTACTCTTGAAGTGGAACTCATGTTTGTCACAAAGCCTATATCTCTTAACAATGAGTGACAAAACTGTTATTAGCCTACTCAGTAATGTGCAGCTGAATGCATGACTGCCCAAGCACTGAGAGGAAAGACCTGATATTCCTGACACTTGAGCTGAGAGGAAGCAGTTGGCCATTTTCATTCACAGAGGCATGATTGAGAGCTTGCTAAAAACCAATCGTTATAAGACTACATTGGGACCTTAGTCAGAGGTTATTGATGTGTAGCAGCAAGACGGCAGAGGATGTATTATACTAGTTTTTTTTATCAAATATTTATTTTTCTTTTCAAGTTTTCAACACAAAAACAAAACACACAACACAACACAACACATAACACAACACAACACATAACACACCCCCCGTGGCGACCCGATGTATTATACTAGTGAGACAAACACAAACACAAACACAAGCCTGGTACTGTTCAGAGACTGGAGCATGTCAGCACAGATGGGAAATAGGATGGATGAGTGAATTCATCAGTTTGTGTGACATTCATCTCTGACATCAAGAGCAGGAGATTACAGTGTGTCCAAATGTAAACACACGCTGTTCCAACTTATCTGTCTGTCAGGTGAGATGACTAGAGCCAACAGACCCATACACACCCACAGGACATATAGCCCTTTACTCAGGGGAGCACAGGATGGGTGCATGGGTGGAGGATGGGGGTCTCTGCTTTGTGTTTCTGTGGACACATTCACCTGAATACATCGTATCAATGGCTCTCTCACCATGACAGCACACCACAGCATCATCCACTCAAATTAGTAACTTGTCTTCCACAACCTCTCTAAACCTCTCAGTGATGGTTGGGATGAGATGTTTTTGTTTGTTTGTTTGTGTTTGTGTTTGTGTGTGTATGTGTGGGTGTGCGTGTGCGTGTGCGTGTGCGTGTGCGTGTGCGTGTGTGTGCGTGTGAGCTGCTGAAGAAGGACTGTACAGTCCTAGCAGTCCACAGAGTGTTTCTCAACACCTATAAATAACTAGCAGCGCTAGCAGAAGGCATTCATGGGGGTTGTGAGGGTGGGAGGGGAGGGGAGTGAATATTGTGCATGGTGACTTTGACATGCCAGTCTGATGGGGCAACAGCTTTAGGATCACCCCCCCTGCTCTGACTAACACAACAGCTGCAGAGCCACTGGAACCCCTCGCCACTCCATCTCTTCTTTCCTGCTGCCCTCTTCTCATCTTCACCAATCTTTCCATACTGACCCATCACACCTTCATCTGCGCTTTCATCATCCTCATCTGTCAGCTCCTCTTCCTCAGTGCTTCCTCCCTCTCTTCCAATGGGTTGATGAAAAATCTTCTTTTGTTTTTCCTTTCATTCCAGCCTTCCGACACTCTTCTTCTTTCCCTCTTTCTTTCTCTGACTCGTCCTAGTTTAACACACACATATCATGGGAACGAGCATATCATGGGAGCTGTTGCTTCATGTCATATAAAATCAAATCAAATTAAATCAAACTTTATTTATACGGTACATTTCATACCACGAAACAATGCGCTTGTATCTGTTGGTCAAGTGGGGGATGACATGCGTATGTAGTTGTGGTTGTGTGTGCTTGTTGTGTCTGTATGGATGTTGTTTCTATGAGTATTATTTGATTGCCTGTCATGTATGTGTGTAGGGTCAAGCTGCACTTTAGCACTCAAGGCCACAGGCAAAGTTAGGATTTGTCAAGATGTATGATGTTGACATCGAAGGGTCCTAACTGCAGAACACTGATCTGCTTCTGTGTGTGTGTGTGTGCGTGCGTGTGTGCGTTGTGCGTGCGTGCGTGTGTGTGTGTGTGTGTGTGCGTTGTGAGTGCGCGCGTGCGTGTGTGTGGGAGAGAGAGAGGTCAGGGCAATGATAAATGTGTTTATGACCTGCTTTCTGAGGTCCTTACCTTACCTCTCACTCTGGCTCCCATCCAAATAGGAGAGAACTATCAAAATCACTTCATGGTGCAGAACATGATCTCACACTTGATGTCATGCTCTCACAGTCTAACCCAGTCTACGACACAAACACAACACATCAGGGAGACATGTCCCACTACAATCAGTGTCAATCTCAGGAAAATGATACACCGCACCAAACGAAGCTCTGAAGTGGGATTTCTGGGCAGAGAGAACCTAGTGAAATCTAGCTAAATCCTACCTGATTGTTCTGTATCCAGATAGCCTCCCCCTATCTCTGGAAAAGCCAAACACTGTATCACATTAGACATATCACCAAAAACATGAGCACAGCCAGTTTGAAGTGACTTAATTCGTACAACATTTGAGTGTCTCATAACACCGGATGACCAAATGTTGTGACAACAGGAAACCTCATTCTGTCCATCAGACAGCTATGCCTGCGGCAGTTAGAACCACTCCACTAATCTGGTTCGTTAATACACACACAGGGCTGGTTTTCTGTCTTTCTGGATGGTTCTATTCACACTCTCCAATAGTTTAGGTGTTGTCACCACACGCCTGATGGTCAGCACCTCTGAAGGCCTTTCTGAACATGACATTCACCCCGCCATTCTGATTGAGGCGGTTGAGGGGGAGCATTTGGGTGATCAGTGTCATGTGACTCAAATAACCCTCTGCACTTCCACCTGCTATTAGTAAACATGGGCCGGAGAAATAAATAGTCCCCTCCTGCTGACCAGTATCACGCTCCAAGCATGAAACACCGTCTGGGGGTGCACACCTGTTCCAGCTAATCTCTCTGTCATGGTATTAGGCTATAACATCAGGTTCTGACATCAGGCACTCTGTTTACTAAGAACATGGAAAGAAGGTGGGGAATGGAATGTGCCTGATTTCTGATTCCTGTCCTTTTAATGACGTCTATGTGTTTTTGTTACTCAGTGTACTTTGTAACTCTGATCACCAGTGCTTATCTGTCAGTACAGCGCACACATAAACACAGTCACATAAAAGATAGAGAGTGTTCACAATCAAGGTGAATAACATGGGCATCATAAGCAGAATTAATGTGTAACATTTTGACACGCCTTGAGAAAACTCCTATTTGTTCTAAGTCCTTCCCGGTGAAGGTGCTTTATTTGTGGAAGCTTTCAATGCCACTTCAGCTCAACAGTTGTACCACTGTGATGTTACATGCTGATATTTAAATACAGGCCATCCCCAGACACTATATTTCCATAATGGTGTCACTATCTGTGGGTGGATCCCTCCCAGGCATATTGATAATATGTCCTGTTTGACTAAAACGAGGAAAAAGTTTAAAGGAAACCCCTGAAAAGAAAACTGCATTGGAGCAAACACTAATTCGAGAGAGAATCAAATCAAAAACCTAATTACCTTAATCATGTCATCACTGAAAAAAGAGAGAATGATTCACACAGAGGAGAGGGGGGGGGGACTCCTAGAGGCAGATGGAGGGGAGAGGGGGTTTCACACACAGTGGAGGAAGGACAGATGGAGGGTAATTTAAGCATTGGAGACTCACCCCTGCTCCTGATAGAGCCTATTTTTAGACAGTGACTTGTGTGCATCACTCCAGTTATTATTATATTGTGTATCCATATGTGAATGTGTGTATGTGAGATTTTGTTGTATATATGTTAATGTTTCAACCTACCTACATTCTCTCAAAGACTCGCTTAGTTGTATTTCTATACCATTAACTATTCCTATTGACTAACTTGACTAATTGGCAACGGAGTTGTAATCATTTTTAGTTAACATATATTTATCTCTACAGTATTTTAGTCGAACAGATGGCCCTGTACCCTTAAGATCAACCGCCGCCAGCTAGTCATTTATGGATGACAGCTGAAATAAATAACAAAACGTCTTGCACAGCTCTGGGAATTTCAATTTATAATTGCAAGGCCTGCATAGTGTTATTTATGACTGAGTCTGTAAGCTTGAATGCAAGAACTGTGAACTGAAAACCTGACCCTGGGCCTGTCTCTGCCACCCTCCCCCACCCCACCCCACCCCACCCTGCCCTCTCTCCACCCCCAGCCCACTCACAGCTGTCAGTCAGGCTGCCTATGCAGGATACCCAATGCGGCGGCCCTGAACGTGTCGGTGCTGGACGACAGTGACAATCTGTCTCCCACTTTGATAATTAATGTTTATCATTACGTCTTCCCAGGAGCTGTGTGCCATTGTGTGACGTCAACCACCGCCTACCAGCTGCCCAACTCCATCTGCAAGAAGCCTGCCTGCCTGTCGGTTTGTCTCAGATTATCAGCGAAGTGAATCCCCAAGAGCGTAACTGAAGAAAATGGCCCCCAAGAAGAAGGCTTCTCGCCAAAAGAAGGAAGGCGTGCCGGAGCCTTCAGAAGTCGTGGTGACAATATCAGAAAGCACCGTGTTGTCGTCCGAGGGTGTGTTCGTGTCGGAGGGAGTGAAGAAGCTGGAGGCGCCGCTGAACGTGGAGCATCTTAACTGCCTCAATGGCCTGCCCCTCCCACTTCCTCTTCTTCCTCCAATCATCCGTCCCGGAGAGAGGGGGCTGGGCATCGGGAACGAGCTGACCCGCCCCCTGCACGGCTCCGCCATGCTGGAGGAGCTGAGCCGCATGCGCCAGGAGCGCTTCCTCACCGACATGGAGCTGGCGTGCAAGAGCAAAGCCTTCGACGTGCACAAACTGGTCCTGTCCTCAGTCAGCCAGTACCTGAGGGAGGTCCTTGCCAAAGACCCAACACTGAAACGCCTGGAGCTTCCCACACTCTCTCCTCTGGGTAGGCTTGCTACACTGTACACGGGCACTGATACTGTCATTATTCCACATCCACACCCTACACTCTTAGAAGAGAGAGAAGGGTATGTGCAAAAGCCTGAAGTGTTTTGGGCTGTATCTATCGAGCCATTGTTATAAACTTTTTTATAGAGCACTTTTTGGGCTGAAAGATCTCGTAAGAATGAATCATTAATGATCATGATGACAGATTTAGTTATAGTTATGCACCGAGAGCCCAGTTGGAAGGCTTCCACATAAACAGCCATAACACCACCACCTCCTCCTTCTCCTTCTCCTCCTCATTCTCCTCCTCATTCTCCTCCTCCTTCTCCTCCTCCTTCTCCTCCTCGTTCTTCTCCTCCTCCTCCTCCTCCACCACTTCCTCCTCCTCCACCTCCTCCTCATTGTCCTCCTCCTCCTCCATCTCTTCCTTCTTCTTCTTCTTCTTCTTCTTCTTCTCCTCCTCCTCCTCCTCCACCACCTCCTCCTCCACCTCCTCAGGTCTGGCTAATGTGATCACCTTCGCCTACCTGGGCCGTGTGCACATGTCCCTGTACACGGTGGGCTGCACACTGTGGGCTGCCATGGTGCTGCGTATTCCCCACCTGCTGCAGATGTGCAGCGACTTCCTCCTGGCTGAGCTCAACATGCAGACATGCGTGTACATCTGGAACATGGCCACCGCCTACGGCGTGAACCCCGTGCGAGACGCCTCCCGCCGCTACGTGATGCAGAACTTTGCCCAGTTCGCCGAGTCATCCCAGTTCAACCAGCTGACCCAGGAGCAGATCATCTCCTTCCTGCAGGACGACGCCCTTGTGCTGCCCTCTGAGATCAGTACCTTCCAGGTGAATCACACACACACAAAAACACACACGCCTTGTTCTCAACAGGTCAACGCCAGGCAGGCAGGGCTGTCATAGATACACACTCTGCTGGTTGCTCTGCTTCTACATGGAGTGGTTCAGTGAACTAAGCCTCACACACCTTAACCTGCTGTTGCAACATCTGATGCTGAACACTTGATACAAATGTGTCACAGCTGTAGGAACACTACCACTTCTGATGCCTTAAATACATATTGTGATTTACTGTAAACTGAATTTCACACCCAGCCACAGGGTAATACTATTTACAGCTATCTTCATTTACACAGGAAGTATGTGAGTGTCTATGAGGTGAGATCCACAGAAAGTGGACTATTAATAAAGCACACTGGATCTGTACATTTCTAAATGCGGCCTTGTGTGTATATGTGTGTGTGTGTGTGTGTGTGTGTGTTTAATATGGCTGTGTGACAGGTGGCCATGAAGTGGCTGGACTTTGACCCGCAGCGTCAGGTCCAAGCGGCCGAGGTCCTGTCCCATGTGCGCTTTGAGACGATCCCCGCCAGCGAGCTGGTCAGTGAGGTGCAGCCCGTGGCGCGCATGATGCTGGACCCTCAGTGTCACCGCCTGCTGGTGGATGCCATGAACTACCACCTGCTGCCTCACCAACAGAATGTGCTGCAGTCCAAACGCACTTCTGTGCGTGGGAGCCAGGTGGCGCTGATCACCGTCGGCGGACGACCATCCCTTACAGAGAGAACACTGAGCCGTGAGGTGAGAATCAAATACAGTATACCATACAACTTAACTCATATACACTCACATAAACTCATAGCCACACAACAGATTCACAACTCTCTGTAAAACCACAAGGTTAGAAAAACAGCTGCTGTCCAAACACATTTCCACACCACAAATTTTGTCAAAAGCAAAACACAAACCTCTACTTGGATACAGGTAATGTGGAGAGACCCTCGTGAGGGTGTGGCTGCCTGGCGTCACCTGACCCAGCTGCCAGCTAAGAGCTTTAACCAATGTGTGGCCGTGATGGATGGTTTCCTGTATGTGGCTGGAGGAGAAGACCAGAATGATGCCCGCAATCAAGCCAAGCATGCCGTCAGCATCCTTAGCAGGTAGACAAATACCAGCACATACTTATTACCACACCAGGCAGTCAACACCCTCAGCAAGCACGCTATTAAGTACCTTCATTATACTGAACAAACAGATGCAAGTTGTAGGACTTGAATAACAGGCCAAAATCTTGTTTGATTTACTGTTTTTGTCCCTGACCTCTTTTATCCTCCTGTGCTCAGGTATGACCCCCGCTTCAACACCTGGCTGCACCTGACCAACATGCGTCAAAAGCGCACACACTTCAGCCTGGTGGCCACCGGGGGGCGCCTCTTTGCTGTTGGGGGCCGTAACACAGAGGGCCTGCTGGCTACAATCGAGAGTTACACCCCGTCAAACAACACCTGGCAGCTGCGCAGCCCCATGGAGGCCCCGCGCTGTTGCCACTCCAGCGCCGTGTTGCCGTCCGGGGACATCCTGGTCACCGGCGGTTACGTCAACTGTGCCTACACCCGCTCGGTCGCTGTCTACAGCCTAGAGGGAGACAGCTGGCAGGACGTGGCGTCCATGGAGACGCCGCGCGGCTGGCACTGCAGCGCCGCGCTGGAGGGCCGCGTGTATGTGGTGGGCGGCAGCCAGCTGGGGCCGGGTGGCGAGCGGGTGGACGTTCAGAGCGTGGAGGTCTTCCAGTCCGAGAGCGGCACCTGGAACCGCATCGCGCCGCTGCCCATGGGCGTGAGCACCGCCGGGCTGTCGGTCCTCGGCGGGCAGCTGTTCCTGCTGGGCGGCTGGAACGAGGCCGAGAAGCGCTACAAGGCAGCCGTGCAGCGCTACGACCCCAAAACCGACAGCTGGGCCGCTGGGGAGGAGCTACCGGAGCCCACGGTGGGCGTATCCTGCTGCGCTCTGGCCCTGCCCCCTCGTCATGCCACCCGTCGCCACCGCAACACCCCAAACTCGCCAAGCAACACCTCAATCATCAACCCACCAATCACCTCAATCATCAACCCTCCAATCACCTCATTCATCAACCCACCAATCGCCTCATTCATCAACCCAAAAACCTACCCCATCCACGAGGAGCAGCCCATCACTGCTTGAAAGAAAGAAGACAGAAAGTACAGAGGAGGGAGAAAGAGGAAGGAGCGAGGCAGAGATCAAGAGGAAGGATGAAGAGTCGGGTGACGTGTCTAAGCAGGACAAAGGAGATGGTATTAGAGGTGTTCTTCAGTTCGGAAGAATCAACGAGGGCCCACATTATTAAAGAATGTGAAACGACCTAACTGAAGTCAGCATTCAGTGTGCCTGACACACATGAAAGTCTGTGATGTAGCCGAGTCTGAGAGTGAGAGAGTGTATGTGTGTGAGTGTGTGTGTGTGTGTGTGTGTGTGTGTGTGTGTGTGTGTGTGTGTGTGTGTGTGTGTACGCGCAGCTGTCTAGTGAAAGAGTGACAGAACATGCACATCTGAGTTAGCATGAGTGAATTTTAGCATTTGAGCCACTATGTTCTTTGACAAATACCATCTTGCTCTCCCCAGGGTTCAGATTGTAAATTCTCAAATGACATTAACCAAAGATTTCATATATTAATATATACAGCTTATTCCTATGTAAAGTAATAAAAGATAATTTGTCAAAGTAGTTTAGCTCAATACTTATGTTTTTAAAAAGTTAAAAAAATTGAAAGAAAATAAAAAAAAAGATAATTTAGTGACATTGAAGCTTTTATATGGCGAGATGTAACAGCAGATATAGTGGAGGAGACATGAGAATGTGGAGAGACAACCCCACCATGCAGCCACAGGCCAAAGGGGACCAGTACCAGTAGCCGCCTTTACCTCCCCGACCCACACACACACACTAGCCCTCAGAGAACGCTTTATGGCATCATAAACTGATGACTCACATGCAATCTGTCACTGCCTCAGTCATCACACTAATTTAAAGAGGGCCCCCATTGACCTATGTACCCACAAAGATTTCCCATGCCTTATGAATACACCGTTAACTTTAGAAACACTGACCCAAATAAGGAAACACATGATGTAATCTTTCATACACAAACACTTCACATACATTTCAAATGGAGTGCATGTTGAAGATGCTACTGACCTGAGCTATAAGGCGGGTCTAAGCTGCAGGTCCCCCTTGCCTGAGACTGCATGGTGGTCCCCCACTAGTAGACCCATTCTCTTGCGTGACCTTGAGAAACCTTATGCGAGTGCCAGTGGAACTGACCAATGGGATGCTTGCCTGAGCAGACATCAGTACGGGGCAAGTAACAAATGCTTAAGAAGGAAGTGAACTTATGACGATGAATTGGTTTATTAATGTGGCAAAGTCTTTTATTGTTTTTGCGATGTGCAGACCCCTTTGAGCAGGTAGGAGAAGCTAGGGAAGAGGGTGGAAGTAGTCATTTGGGGGGATGGTTTCTGAAGGCAAATAGTGGGATATGTACACGGAAAAAAGTGATGGAGGTTGTTGTGTCGGATCCCAACAGTTTCACTGAATAAAGCCAATCTAAGCCAACACTGCAGATGTGTTTCTTTATATCCCAAGCAGATCTCACAACATTAGCTCAGGGCAAAGCCACTGATCACACATCAACATTACCTCAGGGCACAGCCACTGACATCCCATTCTATGCTCATTTTACCCATTGTATTTCCAAACATTGACTTGTTGATTTGTGTGACAAATTGAGTATACACCTCTACATAGGAAGAACCACCCATAGTCTATCATCTTCACTGATCCCATCAATACCTAAATGAACTAAGAAATAAGGCTCCATGCTAAATTTTGACACATTTCGCAGAGGTCAGTAAGTTCATATGGTAAGGTCTAAAAACAGTTAAATATGTAAAATAAGCAGTAGTTCTTTAAGAACTACTCAATATGTCAACTAACACCAGATTGGTTGCTGAGAAGTTCCAGACGGGACCCAATATCAGAAGTAAATCAATGCAAGGAACACACAGTTGAGAAGGATGGATTTTCTTTTTTTTTTATTTGTTTGATATAAACAAGATCAAAAACCATGGTCCACTACTTTCCAGGGAGGATGATGCCATCATACTGCAGAGGAAAGAAAGAAACAGACATTAGTGGATAACACCAACACAGAGGTAAAGTGAACACACCTCTAGCTTCACATGGGCCGAGATTTTGGAAAAAATTAGAAGGGCAAGACATTGTAAAAACACAGGGACCGTATGTGTATGGGCTCAAAAGGTACCTTTTGCTGGAACCAGCGCATGGATTCCTCCTTGCGAATGCGGTGCTTGTATCCGATGCGTCCCTTCTTGCGCTTCTTATCGGCAATGCTGAAGCCTGGCCGGCCCATAACCTGCAAACAGGGCGTCATCAAAAACAGCTCAACAGAAGCACTCATGAAGTGACAGATCAAATGACCACACCCCCAGTTCTCATGAACAAAGTGATGTCCACAGGCAAACAAGCAAGCAGCACGTAGCCTTTAGAGCTCAACTGCTATTTTGATGCAGGCAGCTTCATATAATTGTTGGAACCAAACATTACAAGTTGACTGACACGTTTGAGTCGGTTCTCAACAGTCTACTGCCTCTGGCCTCAAAGGTAGTGTCTGACTAATCCATTACACTACCAAATTCCGCAAATTGCTTACGCTTCCGTTCAGTGAGTGCGCTCAAAAAATCTGGTGTTTGTACACAGTCCTAAATTAGAAATACAGTGGCTTGGACAGAGTCATAAACAATTCCAGCCAATCACCACATTGCTTCAGGAGCACAGAAAGGAGGGGTGTGATCTGATTGGCTGCTGAGCTGAAATATCAATAACATTTCACTGGTATTGCTCACTAACGTTGAGGGCTATAAATAGTATCCCGTTTTAAATGTTCTATGTGTAGAAGGATTTCCCCTTTAAAGCATTCAGAAATTAACTAGAAATAACAGAATTTTAAGAAATAACTATTGACATAATGTCAAAAAAGCCTATGTGTTGCCTAGATATCTGCTAAAGTTAGCAAGCTAACCAGCTAAATCCTCTCATACTACCACTTTGCACCTCAAGAGGCACTAATGAGTCACTGCAGCAAAAGCAGCAAAGTAAAGGAAGGGCACAGTCATAAGCCTACACTGTCAAATAAAGTAACTTTAAAAAAAAAAAAAATTGAGCATTCCATTTCTCCATTAATCTAAAACTAAAAGTAAAGCCTCAATCCATTTTCATTGTGTGTCAGATTGAATTTACAAATGGACCCAAGTAACTATGGCTATCCTGTAGTTAGTACCAACAAGTTCCTCAGTTGCAAGCCCATCCACTTACATTAATGTTAGACTATAGAGTACATAAATGCAGACCTACAGTAGTTTGCCTTGACTAACTTAATGTACCATAGAAATATCAACCGATGTTGGAGACACTAATGGTAACCTAGATATAAGAGACTTTATAACTAAATCAGACATTCAACTCCACAGCTGGGCCACACTCACTTCACAGTAATTGCCTGGACTTCCATCTATTGACTTCAGGTAAACCATTAGGGCATGCTGATTACCAAACTCACAAAATGGAATTGCATATAGGAAGTCTGAACACTGACTACAGATTAAAATGTATACTGTAAGCAAGACATCACATTCAACTAAACTATTCCAAGGATGGGGATCTGATGCCTGAAGCGGCTATGATTCAAGTTAATGCGACGAAAGCTTGTGATCAAGCAATCAAACGAAACAGTCACACAATCAGTGCTAACGTAGGTTTGAAAGCACAAAACATGTATTTTAAGTCAGAACCAACAGCTAAATTCAGAGCTGGAAACTGGCAACTTTTAAAACTTTTTTCCTTTGCAAGCGCTAACACACACACACACCTCTTATTCAGAATATCAATTTCCTTAGCATTACACTCCTCTGGGCTACCTATACTAAAGGATCACCGGGATAAGACAGTAGTGAGCATTCCCCACCATTTCAATGTGTGTGCCTCTGGCCTGGGAAAGGGGTGAGAATCTGTGCATTCTATGTGCAAACCAGTTACAGTGTACCGTGTGTTGTGACGTCTGTCACGTGAAGTTATGCCATACAACACAGCTCTTACACCAAACCCTCCTAGGACACTTACCACGTAGAAGTCCAAGCCGTAGATTCCAATGCTGGGGTCGTACTTGATACCCAGATCAATGTGCTCCTGGATGCCGAAGCCGAAGTTGCCGGTGTCAGAGAAGTTGTTTTTCCTCAATTCGTACTCACGCACCTGGACAGACACAGAAATATTACTACCAAGAACACTTCAGAGATTGAGACTGTTCAGAACACCTAGCATTATAGGAGATAACGCTAAATTAATCTACACACCCCATCTTATATTTATATTATAAATGAACGTAGTCTACAACTCTACTTTATGGGTGAAACTGCCACAATTAATTCAGGGAGCAATAAACCTTAACTACATACTACCACCCACTCAATATCAATCTGGTGGCACACCACGGCAATGACACAAGTCATCTCACCTTGAGTCCCTTCTCCAGGATCTCCTCAGCTTTAGCACCACGGACGGTGCAGTGGACCGCAATCTTTTCATTTCTACGGATACCGAAGGATCGCACAGTGTAGCGTGCTAAAGAGGAGAGGAGATGTGTCAAAGCCACTCACACACAAAGGGCATATCAAGTCACCATCACATGAGGGCTAGCTTGGCCTACAAAAAGAGCCTAAAATGAATGTGGTATTGACAAAGGTAGAGTCCATGTTAACTTCCTTTGGCTTGTACACAGAAACCCCACAACAGTTGACAGTTGTTAAAATGGGTTAAGACAACTACATCTTCATATTTCTCTATAGAAGAAAACACACGCTACAACAAAACACAATCTCAGTAGAATACTAACAGGTGCCCCACATACCCTTGGAGAAGACGGGTGTCTGTCCGGTGAGCTGCTCCAGCACCTTAGCGGCTCTGGTCAGTCGATCTCCGCTCTCGCCCACACAGATGTTTAGGCACAATTTGCGGATTCGCAGCTCCTTCATGGGATTCGCCTTCTTTTCGGCCTGGTCCTGATAAAAAAAAATTCACAAGGTGGTCACACTTCATACCATTGCCTGACGTTTGACCAACAGTTTAGCATAGGTAAGTGATACATTGTTTCGACAACGTAGCCATCAATGATCAAGATAATTAAGTACTTGCTTTGCTTTCCTTCCATACATTTTTCTCCCGCAGGTAAAGTTACCAACACAAGTGTCAGTGCATTGGGGAGTTCCTTTTAATCTCGCTGAAAAAAGCACCGGCCGGCACAGATCTTACTAGTCAAACGCTGAGCTAACTTGTAACCTCGCTAACTTTCCCAACATAGGCCAACTGAACTGTCGGATGGACATGCCCGTGCATATCCTGAAGCTCATGTTAGCAGAATCTAGCTAACAGAAACAATACACATTTCCGATCGCGACATCAATATCAAAAGACTACAACATACACACGACTGTAATTTACACGTCTCTAAGACTGCCCAAAAGGAATCAGAACCCTAAAACTAACGTACACGTTAACTTAGAGAAGCGGGGCAGAAATGGCAGCTTACAGCAGCAGAATGGAGTCCCCGTAGCCGAGTTCTCCATCTACATTTTATCATCACATACTGCTTTTGCAAAGAAATACAGTAATCGTAACACACATCACATCGATGTGTACACTTATGGACAGATTATTTCTTAATTACTATGACTTTAGATGCCGATTACTTCAGATTTACAAAAGGCACCGACATCTTGCCTTTCTGTCGCGTACTCACCGCCATTTTTGATGACTTGAAGAGGACGATACACTTCCGGCGCGGAGAATTTATAGGAAAGTGTTCATGAGTTCTCTGCCCCCAGATGCCACCGAGCTGAACATAAAACAGTTCCCACAAACAATTCAGCTGACTCGTTTGGAAATTGTACCTATTTGGTTCTCAGACAAACAGAAATAAAATACTGTTATGTTATGAAATAGGCTAGTTGTTGTGCTTAACTGAAACCCAATGGTGTTGGTTAATGTTTCAGATTATTAGTGGATAATATAACATAATATAATATAATAACCATGTCCTTATAATACATGCTCCATAACTAATAGCAGATAAAACAAGTACATCATATTTTTTGTTAGTGTAGCTATGTTTTAAAAAAAAAGCAACAATTTAAAATAGGCTACCTGTGTATTTGCATTTCTTCCCGTTTTCTAACGTACTATCGTCGGTTCACTCAGCAAGAAAACTCATAGCCCTACCTCAGTTTTCAAGATTTTGTAATGTGTAAACTTTTTATTACAAACCCCAACATACAAGTGGTCAAATGAGTAACTAATTGCACTTAATGTGAATTGGGAAAATACATGCAATCAATACAATAAACTCAAGTAATCACCATATGAACTCAAGGTGGAAACACTAAGCCACAAGACTGTTAACAATCAAAATTGCAGAATCAATAAATAAGTAAAGAAATATAGAAATGTTTCTGTCAGTAAAGGAAAACTGGTGGAAGAGAGGTTTTACAAATAGGACTGGCAAATGGGGAAACGCACATAATTGAACTGGAGATTGCTGGCTGATGTCGGTAGTGAGAGAGATTCCAGTCAGAACTAAAGTCTTCTTATGATTTGTCTATATTAATGTGTTATTATTCTACTCATATGCCTTTATGTTTCCTAGAATTAGAAGTAGGATAAGTAGTTATCTGTGAGTTCCTGAGTGTGCCATTTCTATCACTGGGCCTCTGTGTTCAGTGATAAGGACTGGGATGTTTTGGGACTTTATATGTTAAGGATATATTACATCCTGCATTAATTGGTATACGCATCAGAGCTGTACCCAGGGTGGCCCACGTAATCCGAGCTCTGTGATTAACACCCCTCTCCTATCAACTGATAGAATGCTTAAAGTCAGGCTTGTTCTCTGTCTAGCCAGAGAAGCTGGTGAATCTTTATGTGAAGCCATGCTCTCTCTCCCTTGATGCGCATCACAGTAAATAAAACCGTGTTCCAAATGTTTTACCTTCCCTGACTGAGGTTTTCCATTCCTGTGGTATAAAATTACTAACAGTAGACAACTTCAAGTTCCTCAGTGTTTGTTGTGACTGCTATGAGACCAGACATGGTGTCATATCCTGAGTGTGAGTGCATTGTCTACTTTATTAAGTTATCAATTCCCTTTGAGGATGCGATTGAAGAAGCATTTCAAAGCTAAATATGCAGAATTGGTAGCAGAAGCAAGGCAACGAGGTTGGCAAGCACACACAAGACCAGTGGAGATAGGTGTTAGAGGCAAAAGTTACATAGTGCAATACGAGGCGTACCAGGCATGCTGTGGCAGCGGTAAAGACACCATTCTCCTTATTACAAGTCAGAGTACTACTAAAATGATATTGAAGCTGTTATTTTGAGGTAAAAGTGTTACATAATGTTGCTTTAACACTATATGATCACCTGTGCACACACAGGGCAAGGGTGTATAAATAAAAAGAATAGCTACAAACATCAATCATGGGGTTCTAAGCACAATGTGCAAACTGTCATGTCATGTCAGAGGAAAACATGGTGTCACTTGTTGTAGTAGCATCTAATGGCTGATATGTTTGAAATTAGGTAATTAGCTTCTATGTGCAATTATTAATGAGCCTACAAAATTCTATTAAAATTGGCCCTTCACACCAGCATGACTGGCTGCTGAATTTTGATTTGCCATAGGTAACTATTTTGTTGAGCAAGCCAAATGGAACTTTAGGAGATGTAGCCAAGTATAAGCATGTCAAATTTCCACATTTTAGCTTAAGCCGTTCTTGAGATATTGAAATTTGCTAGTTGCAGTGCCACCTATGGATGAAATTCACAAAATTGGGCATGCGTCAAATTTCGTGAACTTCGAACCTTACACACAAGAAATTGGATAGTGAAGTGGCGCTACTCCACAGATTAATCATAATAAGCTATGGTAATGCACCAACTAGAGCCCAACTTGCCATAAAAATGTTTTCGAGCTATTGCCCAAAAAGTGCTTTGAGCCTACCCCACTTCAGGGGGGGGGTAGGCTCAAACTTTAATCCGTATCTCTGGGGGGCAACAGTCATGCCAAGTTTCATGTGGATCGGTGAAGTCTAAAGCCCGAATTATAGATCTGCGTCGGTATCCGTCCGTTTTACGGATGGGCGGGGAAACAGATTCGGACGGATTCGGACGTACTGTTTTTGATTTATACTTCTTCGACGGCTGTGGGTGTTGAAAACAATTCACCGCCAGAACAGTGGGTGGAGCAGCGGTTTTTTGGTCACAGACGAGCTACTGCGCGACTTCTTTGAGTGATAGAATTCGTCGATTGTTTATCTCCCTCCTCCCAGCTGTCACGTCATCAAGAGCAACAGGTGTAGTCACATGGGTCTTTGAGACACACTACATTATAATGAATAGTCTGTCTAACGGTATATATTCACTTGAAAAGGCAAACTTATCTCCATCATGGTAGGTATTATTTGTGTGAAAAATAGTAGCAATCTATAACAAAATGATATGCTTATCTTACATACACTATAGAAACTATTAAAAACGATTCAATGAAATGAATACTATCTCATTTTCTTTGGTATTTTTTGTCATATTCAGATTTGTAATGATGATTGCTGGGTAATATGTATGCTGTTGTCCAATGTCAAGTCTCTATTTGATCATGTGACGAGACGATATGATAGTTTAGGCGCAACATCTGAACGTCAAGACCAACAAGCTGACTGGGCAAATAAATATCTGTGACAACGTGATTACAGGAGGCAAATTGGTATCAGGGAAGAAGTTAAAAATAAACTGTCATCTGGAGAGTTTAAAACAATACAAAACGAGGGGGAATCTACTGTATGGAGATATTTCTGCTTAGTAGTCAAGGCATTGAACATTCCATATTTAAATATCTTAATAAGTAGTCAAGTAAACGTGTTTGCTTCACATGCTTCTCCCCTGTACAAAAGCGTCGGCTAAATGACTAAATGTAAATGGATTAGACCTCGATTGTTGGACTATGTAGATCGTTTTATAATGAACTTTGTGCACTTAAAGTTTTTTAAAAAAGAAACTGTCATCTGGAGAGTTTAAAACGACACTCGAGGGGAAATTTACTGTAGGCCTATGGAGATATTTCTGTCGGATGGCATCATATTCTATGCGGATTCTAATGAGGCTGTTTGATATGTCCAATGTAAGAAGTGTGAAGCTTTAATGAAATATGATTGATGCCATCCTCTTTCTCCACAACATGGATTAAACATCGATGGTTGGACTATGTAGATACTTTTATAAGGAATGTGTCCGTGTACTTACATGTTTTATTCGCGCCTCTTCTGGTGTAGCATATAACGTGAGTTTTATTTAGGCATATCAGATGCATAGCGTGTGTAATGTGTAGGCCATTTCATTCCGTTCTTGCAATGTGAATAATTCATTTCAATATGCTTATATCCCTTTTGTGCGCGCTTGTGCGTTTAACGGGGCTTGTTTGTGTGAGCCAGTGCATTTATCATTCATCTGTTGATGCTCGAGTTTAATAAAGGCAGGCTATTCTTAAGAAACGTATGTAAATGTGTCAGTAGTATGAACAGTTGAGACATTGACTCATTGGGGTTCGGACTAAATATTTTACTTGCTGTCGGGCTGGGGTAGGGCTGGGACAAGTCAGCGCGATAAGGCATTGAACATTCCATATTTAACTTGGCATAGTCGCCCCATAATGCCGTGCGGCGGGCACATACTTTTCTCGATGTGATGCAGCGCATAGACATATATACATGTCTATGATGCAGCGCCCAACGATGTTCTTTAACAATGTTCCTTACTGTTCTAATTGCATGTCGTTGTTCTGTGTTGGGACGGAGTTTATACAGGTGTGTGACGGTAGCACAGTCTGTTCGTGATAACTTGTAGCAGGGCATAAAGCCCGTGCCATTTTGACATTGTATTGTGTTTAGTGTTTAATTAAAAGCCATAACAAATATTCCACACTTCCGTGATTTGTTACAATATCTTAATAAGTAGTGAAGTCAACGTGGATTCTATGGATTAAATTCATTTATTGACACATCTTTTCAGGACGGCCACAGCGCTTTAAAACGACGTGTTTATAAGTTACATTATTCAAAGATGGTAGATAAAAGGCGAGATAATCGCCAGGTGTAATAAGCCTACTTTCTCATTATGTGTGTGTGTTAGGGTTTGTAATGCAATGGTGTTGGCTGCAAGTTAACTCCACTTCACGTTAAGGTTAGCTTTTGTATATGAGCATTCATTTCAACTGTTCCATCATCTGAAATATCACGGTGTCGAAAAACAAACCTTTGATCTAAACAGAATATTCAGTATGGAATGGGAATATTTCAGAGCAGGGCTATCTTTTATCGCGTTTGACAAATATGCTCCGATTGCTGTGATGTCTCCTGTGAGAATGGGATAGTATTCTCTCCTATGAATTCGCGGTCATTTGAGCGTCCTTATAAGTGTTTCAGAAATATCTTCAGACCTCTTCTGTTATGTTTGTTCATAATCAACTAGAAGAAGCTTGTGAGACGGTCTACAGGCTATTCATAAAAAACATACGTAAATGTGTCATTAGTATGAACAGTTGAGACATTGACTATGTCTGGTTGGATTCCGACAATATATTTGAATGGCTGTCTGGCTCGGGCACTACTCTGTCGAACGCAGGCCGGGCTCGGACAGAAATATTCGGCTGATCCACACTCTATAACAGAATAGGAACAGATAGGGAATGAAACAGGAAATGTGAGATTCCGGAAATGATGTCGTTAGGAAATGATTTCGTTAGCGGACCAATCACAGCCAAGGGGGTATCCGTCGCTATCCGTTCGTATCCGAAAAAGTTACAAAAATCGAGAGGTGCACGTCGGTGTCCGTCCAGCTCTCCGAAGGGCTCGGATGGGCTCGGATGGGCGTTCCACCACGGGGAAGGGTGTTGCCAAGGCGTGGCTATGTGTCCGGACGGACACCGACGCAGATCTATAATTCGGGCTTAAGTATATGATATTGTCGAACATTAATCGGTTGAAAAAAAAACGGAAAAAAACTATAGACAAACACTATAAACAAACTAGAAAATGCATTTCCTGAAGGAAATACCAGTGCATGAAATGCAAAAGTTACGAAAGAAAGAAGAAAAGAAAGAAGAGTGAAAGAAGGAAAGAAGAAAGGAAAGAAGAGTAAAAGAAGGAAAGAAGAGTGGAAGAAGGAAAGAAGAAAAGAAAGAAGAGTGAAAAAAGGAAAGAAGAGTGGAAAAAGGAAAGAAGAAAAGAAAGAAGAGTGGAAAAAGGAAAGAAGAGTGGAAGAAGGAAAGAAGAAAAGAAAGAAGAGTGAAAGAAGGAAAGAAGAAAGGAAAGAAGAATGGAAGAAGGAAAGAAGAGTGGAAGAAGGAAAGAAGAAATTAAAGAAGAGTGAAGAAAGGAAAGAAGAGTCGAAGAAGGAAAGAAGAAAAGAAAGAAGAGTGAAAAAAGGAAAGAAGAGTGGAAGAAGGAAAGAAGAAAAGAAATAAGAGTGAAAGAAGGAAAGAAGAGTGGAAGAAGGAAAGAAGAAAGGAAAGAAGAGTGGAAAAAGGAAAGATAAGTGGAAGAAGGAAAGAAGAAAGGAAAGAAGAGTGGAAGAAGGAAAGAAGAGTGGAAGAAAGGAAAGAAGAGTGAACAAGAGTGGCTCTGGATAAAGACAGTAAAGAGAGAGAGAAGAGGGAAAATATTGAAAGAAGGAGAGAAAATGGAGTGAAGCAGAGCGATGGAGTGTGAGAGAAAGTAGAGTGAGAGGGATAGAGAGAAAGATGGAGAGAAAAAAAGTAGAGTATGGAAGGTGTCTTAATATTCCTAGTTATACAATTGAATGGAGAGGGACAGAGAGAAGAGGAGCCTTGGAACCTTGGCGCAGGTGTCAGTGAAGCACAGGTGCAAGCCAGTTTAATGACCCTATTATGATGTCATGATGGCCCAATGTAAGTCAATAGGAACATTTGTATTAGTTTTTCTTTAATATCTTAAAAAGTATAAAGTTCAGAAAAATGAAAAATACATAGCATAAGTGTCCTTTACAAGACCTACGCGACAAAGTTTGAATGAAGTTTCTACATTAAGCAGTTCGAGCTGAATTAAGCGCAAAAGTGGGTAAGAAGAAGAAGAAGAACACACACATGAGAAATAGGAGGCGGTTGGACAGGTGCCCCACATTCCACTGTGAATCCTCCCCACGCTGAGAAAAACACATGGAAGAGCACAGTCTTTCCATGGTAGGAGCACAGTGGCTCCAACTCCTCAAGAAAGCACTACTTCAGGCCCTCAATCAGCCGCTTCAGCAGACGAAGGCATGTCTCACTATAGCAAATTAAGTGAGCAAATTAAATATTGCTATGTTTATATAGCATGCCTTTTTTTTACAGATCAGTGTGTAAAATCAGTAAACTAGTTTTGTCACATGTATCTATTTATGTCACCTACATTGTGAAATGAATGTTAATGCAAGGTAATATTACCGGCAGCAGCAGGTACGTACGTCTGTTCCCATGATTCCTTATGATATGCGCTCCCCCTACCTCCCTTACAATAAGCATGCTGATACATAAAACAATAAGCATGCTGATACACACAGAAACATGCAAACAAAACAATCAATCAAACAGAATTGATCATCATTCATTTTACCTCTCTTGCAGACTCTTTTCTATTGGCTGACTGAAAATATGATTTAGCACAATCCATTTCATAATTACAGAACAGTTGGAAATGTACCAGAGAGAGGCCATGTCAGAATACCTCTCACCCCCACACAAAGTGAAGAGGCTCGGGAGAGAGGAGCAAAGGTTCCAGTTCCAGAACTGCAGAAGTGGGTTAATGCATGGCCCCAATGCATGGATATTTCAACCTCCCAAACCCAAACATGTCTAAATCCACACAGAGGTGGCTGCTAGGACCCGAAGGCAGAGTTCTTCACTGGCTATTTTAGCCGCCAGATTTAAACCCCATTGATTAATTGAAGAGGGCCGTACACAAGGACAGCAGTCAAAAATCAAGGAATCATTCTAAATTGACATTGAGTTGTTTTTTGTAGACCCAATATTATTGCCCATTACTGCACGAGAGTGTGATTCTCTACAGGGCAGGTAAAATAGCTTACACTTTTCAGAAAACATAGGGTGTGCTGTCTATCCCCATAATGCTAAAGTTTATTTCATCAGTGTTTGAAATCAGGTGTAGTTTTGTGGAACCTTCATAACTGCTGATGAACTTGCACACAAGGTCTTGCATGTCTGCACGGATCCTTGCAGCAGAGATGGTCAACTCATTCTCCAGAAGGTGGATCTCATGTCTGTGAGTTCGCCGATTGAGAGAAACGGTGTAGAATATGCCTGGAAACTCCTCTAGCTCTGCCCAAACAAGCTGTGGTGTCAGCAAAATCAGCATCATTCATCATTTTCACCCTTTTCACCCCTGATTTGTTTTGTTGCTCAAGTCACAAAGCCATACCTTCACCCTCTCAAAGTAGCTCCCGCTGATGAGTACCCTCACCTGCCTGAAGTAGGGCCTCTTCTGGTTGTTTTTGAGGAACTCCAGGAGTTTATCTGTTAAAAAAAAATCATTTATTTTTTCAGTGCGCTGGGTGTCCACTGTCCACCCTCTGCTTGCTGCCGGATCCATCGGTCCAGAGTTGGAGACACAGGGGCACACACACACACACACACACACACACACACACACACACACACACACACACACACACACACAGAGTAACCAGGTACATGTAACGGAGTTATGCAATGAAATTACAATATAAATGTAATTGTAATCAGTTGCAGTTACTGAGAAGAAATATATAATTGAATTACTGTTACTAATCAAAATGCTTTCAATCTTATATATAGAATATAGCATTCTACATTTGCATCTTTTCGCCAATAGACAGGCTCCAATAATTTGGCAGTATGCACTGAAATTCTGAGCGGTGTATTTGATTGGTCTTGTTTGAATCTGCCAATCAAAAAGTAATCGAAGGTAATTAGATGTAAAAATCCACATTACTTTGATGAAGTCATTCAAATAGTTACATTACTTTTAGTAATAATAAAATCGTTTTTTTACAGGGTTACTACTATTACACTTCCAGAGATGGGCACAAATACTGTACATCATAATACTGTACATCCAAAAGTATCCAAAAGTATCTTGTTACAAACACAGAAAACAAATGTCTTGTCATATAATTGAGGAGACATGCACCTTATTGAAATATTAACCAAAGCACCTAAATACCAAATATGAATCTCATAAAGCCATAGAACCCACTGATGTTTCTGTTTAAATCTGAGTGCCAAGTTCTTTGTTCATCCATCTTCAGCCACCAGATATTAGAATGGTAGGAGGGGATCTGAAATGGGAAAAACAGGAATGATGGGGTACACATCAGAAGAAGGGCTAAGTTGGACACACACACAGTTCCTGAAGGCCTTGCTGGGAGAAGGAACTACTCTGAATTAAGTAGTATTATAGAGGATTATATTTTGTTATAAGTGTGTATGTGTGTACAAAAGTTATACGTGTGTGTCTGTACAAAGACATTCTACTGGAGATTGTATGCATTTGCTGAAGCTGAGTTGTCATTGATTAAATGCTGCTATGCCACAAATGTGTGCATTTGTTGTGTTGTGTTAAAGGTGAGATAGCCAGGATGTAGCATTTCATTACTGTTTGCAAGTTGGTTTATTTCCTAGATAGCCTGAAGTACTGAACTATTGAGGTGGGTAAGAACATGGTAATTTCTGCAAGATTACAGGATTGTAAACAAATCAGAGGGAACTATAATAGGACAAATCAGAACTAAAAATCTACATTGATTAAATATATACAGTGCCCTCCACAATTATTGGCACCCCTAGTGAATATGAGCAAAACAGGCTATAAAAAATATGTCTTTGCTGTTTATCCTCTTGGTCTTTCACTCAAAATATTCACAAAAATCTTACCTTTTCATTGAAGCAAAATTATTGAAAGAAAAAAAAACTGTTGACATTAAATAAATATTTTTCCCCAAAACATGTGTGCCACAATTATTGGCACCCCTAGAAAAATCTTATAATTAAAATCTAACTGAAGTATATTTCCAGTCATGTTTTACATTTTTAAGTTCACCTGTTTTATAAGGAACTCTTAAGAGGTCAACCATGACTTCCTGTTCCACTGGCGAACAAATATGAGGTGACACAGGCCAAATTCCATTAGTCATTCATCACTATGGGAAAGACCCAAGAACACAGTGACAATGTGCGACGGAAAGTTGTGGAGCTGCACAAATCAAGAAATGGACACAAGTAAATCTCTAAAGAGTTGAAAATACCCATTTCCACTATCATGGAAATAATTAAGTAGTTTAAAGCGACAGGAGATGTTAAGAATCAGCCTGGAAGAGGACCTATCTGTAAATTGACCCCACGCACCGTGAGGAGGATGGTTCGACTGGCAAAAGAATCTCCAAGGATCACAGCTGGAGAATTGCAGAGGTAAATTGAGTCTTGGGTTCAGAAACTCTCCAGAACTACCATCAGACGCCACCTCCATCACCACAAATTGTTTTGGAGGGTTGCCAGAAAAAAGCCTCTGCTGTCAATCAACAACAAACTAAAGAGCCTACAGTTTGCCAAATGTAAGTCAGACTTTCAATGGGACCGAGTTATATGGTCAGATGAGACCAAAATAAAGCTTTTTGGCAACAAACATCAAAGGTGGGTTTGGCATAGACAGAAAGATAGCCATACAGAAGAGACCCCCATACCCAATGTGAAGTATGGTGGCGGATCTTTGATGTTGTGGGGCTGTTTTGCTTCCAAAGGCCCTCGACATCTTGTTAGGAGACATGGTATCATGAACTCCATCAAATACCAGCAGATATTAAATGAAAACCTAACAGCCCCCTCTAGGAAGCTTAAAATGGGCCGTGGTTGGACCTTCCAGCAGGACAATGATCCGAAGCACACCTCAAAATCAACACAAAAATTGTTCACCGACCACGGAATAAAGGTTTTGCCATGGCCATCACAGTCCCCCGACCTAAACCCCATAGAAAATCTGTCGGAAGAGCTGAAGCCGAGTATACAAGCGTTGACCTAAGAATCTGAAGGATCTGGAGAGATACTGTATGTAGGAATGGTCTCAGATCCCGTGCCATGTGTTCACCAACCTCATCACACATTATAGGAGAAGACTCAGAGCTATTATCTTGGCAAAGGGAGGCTGCACAAAACATTAAATGAAGGGGTGCCAATAATTGTGGCACACATGTTTTGGGGAAAAATATTTATTTAATGTCAACAGTTTTTTTTTCTTTCAATAGTTTTACTTCAATGAAAAGGCAAGATTTTTGTGAATATTTTGAGTGAAAGACCAAGAGGATAAACAGCAAAGACATATTTTTTTATAGCCTGTTTTGCTCATATTCACTAGGGGTGCCAATAATTGTGGAGGGCACTGTAATCTGCATTTTACAATAATATATAACTCCACCAAGTAAATTATTTTGTACAACACGAGACTTTTGATAGTTCCCACCATTCCAAAGTGACACATGAATTAGTCAATTAGTTAATGCCACACAATATCTTAGTAGAAGTGTGTTACAAAACTAAAGCAGTTCCGTAGACAAGCATGCTAGATTGCCTGGGAGTTTAAAAGACATCCTAGGTAAAGAATAAAGTGTATTTTGATTAACTAAAACTGTTCTTTAATAGCAGCAAGTACATTTTTAGCACACTTGTTTTTTGTGCTAAATGTTAGAGCAATAAATATATTACAAACGCACTAATTACAAGTACATTTCTACCTCAGTAGTACTAAAGTGCACTTAATATAAGTACACTATTTAGCATTAATCCTTAAACTGATGTTTAGTGTATTAAGATTAAAAAAAACTACCCCCAAAAAAGTAATTTTTTTATAAGCACAGAATTAGTCATATGTATGAGAGCTGAATAGATAAAGACGAGGGAGACAGCTTAAATACTGATATACCCCACCTTGTTTTGACTGTCATGCTTTGTTGATATGGTTTTCTGATTCCACAAACTGACAGCCTAAGCCCCAAATAATATTTAATACTCCCTAAAATGTTGAAATTTAGGAAATAAATAAATGAAGAGTGAAATCATTTCATAGAGAATCCATACTGGACTGAGTCATAAGAACAAGTCGACACAAGTATTTGGTGTTCTATCATTTATTGTTTATTTAATTATACTTCATAGCTACAGCACTTAAAAAAAGAGCTTTTCTGGCTCCTTTCCTCCGAAAACTTTTACGATGGGTTTTTATCAGCATTAGCCAGTCCTTGAGCAAAGAGCTGAGGCTCTGTAAGGGTGTGGGATGAGGTGTCCCTGTTGCGGCTTGTTCCCGGGTCGGTGTGGGGATTCACTTCACGGTTTTGGCGGCCTTCACAGCAGACTTGGTGACCTTAGCTGCGCTGGGGGCCTTCTTTTCGACGGCCTTTATGACACCGACTGCGACGGTCTGCCTCATGTCACGCACAGCAAAACGACCTGGTGACAGAACAAAGAGAGATGGCAAACAGAGAAAGACAGACAGAGAGAAGGGAGAAATGAAGGAAAGAGAGGAGGAGGAGGAGGAGGAGGGAGATGGGTTGAGAGTGACATGGGTTACTAAAACTGTTTCAAGACCATAACTGCTGTACTTCAGCGACTAAAATTAAAGTACGAATGTGTTTGTTGTTCCAATAGTATTAACATTTATATTCACTCAGCTACTCACCAAGCGGGGGGTACTTGGCGAAACTCTCCACACACATGGACTTTCCAGGAACCATCACGATGATGGCAGCATCGCCAGATTTCAGGGCCTTGGGGTTGTCCTCCATCTTCTTGCCAGAACGGCGATCAATTTTCTCCTTCAGCTCAGCAAACTTGCAGGCAATGTGAGCAGTGTGACAGTCCAGCACAGGTGCATACCCAGCCTGGATCTGACCAGGGTGGTTCAGAATGATGACCTGTGGACACAGAGGGAAAGGATATATGTGACACAAAACACTTCTCTGGATGGAAAATAGATCTCTGAGGCGGACAATTACTATGAAACGTAGAAATCCAAAAGAAAATCCAATTTTTAAACATTTTTAACAATGTCTTTGTCCATAGACCCTTTTCTAATAAGAATGAAGCTTAATGGGGTCAACTTGGCAGTTCCAGATAGAAAGAGTACATTTTGAGTTATGGCAACCAGGCAATTCCCTTCGTAGTTCTCCATTCTCCAACTCTGTTATGTACAGGCAAGTAACTAAGCATTTTGTAGACATGACATCTCTTCTCTGTGGTTCTCACCTGAGCAGTGAAGTTAGCAGCCTCCATAGGGGGGTCGTTCTTGCTGTCTCCAGCCACGTTGCCACGACGAATGTCCTTGACTGAAATGTTCTTGACATTGAAGCCAACATTGTCGCCGGGCAGAGCCTCGGTAAGAGATTCATGATGCATCTCAACAGACTTCACCTCAGTGGTGACGTTGGCAGGGGCAAAGGTCACAATCATACCAGGCTTCAGGACACCTGTCTCCACACGACCCACGGGTACGGTTCCAATACCTGAAGGGCAAATTAATACATTATTACACACATAGTTTCAACAATAGTAGTCAGTCACTGTCACACATACTCTGTATGGCTTATGGCTTTGTGTGGTTAAAGTACAGATTCATTATTGTACAATTATTGGTAACTTAGAGTACATAAATTCAAGCTTCAGTTAGCTGACTTGGGACAGTAGGCCAGAGCAGTTAGCATCATTCCCAGAGACATGAGGGCAACAGCATCAAATTTAGCTTAATGAGGTAATCTATGTCTGTCCTGGAGAAATTACTGAGACCTGGAGACTTTGTAACCTATCTGAGTAGTGTGGAAATAGTTTGCATGTGGACAACAACAAAAACAACGAGACCAAGAACTGATCCTAGCAGCAAATGTGTGGTGGCTGAAATGAAACTGAGCTTTGCTAAAAACAGCTCTGTTGTAAAGGGTGAGACAAGTTTACCGCCAATCTTGTAGACATCCTGCAGGGGAAGACGCAGAGCTTTGTCAGTGGGGCGGGATGGGGGCAAGATGGAGTCCAGAGCCTCCAGCAGGGTGGTACCAGTGGCACCTCCCTCCTTACGCTCAACTTTCCAACCTTTAAACCAGGTCATCTGAAGCCAGGGCAAAAGTACCTCATTCATATACTCTGTCAAGCCAGGTGAGGTATGCAGTCAGGTGTTTATCTGTGGTAGATGACATGCAGATAATTATGCACTCACGTTCTGGCTGGGCTCCAGCATGTTGTCTCCATGCCAACCAGAGATGGGCACAAAACCAACAGTGGCAGGGTTGTAGCCGATCTTCTTGATGTAGGTGCTGACTTCCTTGGTGATTTCCTCATAACGCTTCTGGCTGTAGGGGGGCTCAGTGGAGTCCATCTTGTTGACTCCAACAATGAGCTGCTTCACACCAAGGGTGTATGCAAGAAGAGCGTGCTCACGAGTCTGTCCATTCTTGGAGATACCGGCCTCGAACTCACCCACTCCAGCAGCAACAATCAGCACAGCACAGTCAGCCTGGAAATTAGCATAAGGCACATACCCAATTTTATGAATGTACTGGTGATGAATCAGCCACTAAAATATGCTGTAAAGCACATAAAGTAACTGTGACTTATTGCACCACTAGATTGCAGTTCGTTATACATTTGAAATGATTCCATGATCCCCAAATAATATACCTGGGATGTGCCAGTGATCATGTTCTTGATGAAGTCTCTGTGTCCAGGGGCATCAATAATTGTGACATAGTACTTGCTGGTTTCAAACTTCCAGAGAGAGATGTCAATGGTGATACCACGCTCACGCTCAGCTTTCAGCTTGTCCAGCACCCAAGCGTACTTGAAGGAGCCTTTGCCCATCTGAATAGATTAAACACAATTGGAGACCATTTAATACTGATAGATAAATTCAGGTTTTATCAGAAAATAAAGATACTCCATGAATAGTCTTAATTATCTGCCCTAGTTTCACACACAATAGGCAACAAGACAGATTGAAACAAACTTGAGTCTAATATTCAACTTCATGCAAAGTCTTTGTGAGGTTTTAAGGTTGCAAGGATGTTATGGGGGGGGGGGGGGGGTTGTAGCCTAAAACAGAAAAACAAAACAGTATTTTAAATATGTGATATAAAACCTTAACTTCTGACCAGTGAGTATAATGTGTGACATTGTGTGCCATTTGATTTTCAAAAGCCTAGACCATAGATGACACGTCCTTTTGTTTTTATGAATTTATTCAATACATGTTAATAATCTTTTTCTACATATCAAGATTAAAACATAGGATAAACAATGAAACCCTTGTCACATTCTGTGTTTCAGTGGACCCTTTTAACACTGGACATTAATATCTACTAATCGTTTGCCGTTTCAAAGATCATCTCTGAACCGCAACAAGCACACAACTCCATCTGAAAAGGAGTTTAGCCAGCTTTATATCGATGTAAAGAACACAAAATGCAAACGATTTCCTATTTAACAAAGGTGGGACACAAACGTTGGATGTTATGAAACTGATTTTTTTTTTTTAAAGACATTTTTTTTATTGTATTTTTGCTTTTTATGAGGGGTCTGTTAATAAGGTTTAAAACCTAAAGATGACGTGTGTAATTGTCGACTCTAGATGTCGCTCTTTACACGTGCAGAGCGCACGCGTCCCTGCGCCTCTTAAAATACCGACGTAGCGGACATGCAAGTCATGCACTGTACATAGCACCCAGTCAGCAACTGGAAAACCTACCTCAGCAGCTTCTTTCTCGAATTTCTCGATGGTTCTCTTATCAATGCCACCGCATTTGTAAATGAGGTGACCGGTGGTAGTTGACTTGCCAGAGTCGACATGTCCAATGACCACGATGTTGATGTGTATCTTTTCTTTGCCCATGATGGTAGCTTACTGTGAGGAGAAATGTACGTTTACCTCGAAATGAGACTCAGGACAATAAAACATACTGCTCTTGAATGTTTATTGGCATTTTAATTCACAATTAATGGTTAGACGCTCCTGTGTCAGAGCGAAACACCGGCGCTACCCTAAGCCCCGCTACCTTCCTTGCAGCTACCCTCCATGTTAAGCAGTGGCGCAACGCCGGGCCGCCATGTTGTTTCGGCTCTGCCAATAAGTTAGCCACAACATTTTTCAATAGAAAGGGGCGGCGAGGCGCATTTAAACAGCCTAGAAATTACAGTAATTCAACTTCTGGTATAGTCTTGCATTACGACATGGGTGCTCAATCGCTCCCCTTGACAAAGTTAAAAATGAGGGGGGGGAATCCTTAACAGTACACCAATGTATTTTAAAGTAACAAGTGTATTCCAAGCCAAGGTACACCCTCGCCCCACATCTAAACTCAATTCAGAAAGAAAATTATGCTACACAAGGATGGGGGAAAACAACTCTGAAACATTCTATTGAATTTTTCCCAATCTAGTGTAAAGTGGCAAACTTACCACCCTGCTTTAGTCAGCTCCCTGATAAGACTAGAAAACCCGGAGAAAAAGGAACGATTTCGAACAGTCTATGCTTTATATACGGGCGATACGAGAGGCGGGATGTCTACGACCATACTGCTAGCAGTTATTAGGGGTGCACTATTGGTTAGATCTGCAAACCCACCAAAACGATTGGATGGGGGCTTCTCTTGTAAGTGGGCACCTTTAGTAGCCCCTGCAGTGGACTAAACAGACACGTGGTTAGACAGCTGCAACCTCTGGAGAGGAAAGTTACTTCACCAACTGTTAGACTTGACACTGAACAGCCCATCAGTCCTGTCTGGAAATAACAGCAATATACAAAGTAGCGTCAATTTTTTTTAGATCTTTATTAGTTGAGCAGCTTTCCTTCCAATTTAACTGTGGCAAACAGTTGCAGTTCTAAACCATTTCAACTCAAATAAAACTGATAGAGACACAGTCAATTTAACAAAGCCATGTGTACGATAACTCCAAGTTGGTTTCCTTTCCTGCGAAAATATTTACGGTGAGTTTTAATCAGCATTAGCCAGTCCTTAAGTAGAGTGCCCAGGTTGAGTGAAACTCCATGGTGTGGAGTGCCCAATGCCTGAGAGGCGGCTCGGCTGACGGGGGTTCACTTGGTCTTGGCAGCCTTCTGTGCGGACTTGGTGACCTTGCCTGCACCGGCGGCCTTCTTCTCAACGCTCTTGATGACTCCAACAGCCACGGTCTGCCTCATGTCACGGACAGCGAAACGACCTGTTTAAGAGGAATGAGGTTAGCATTGAGCATCCATGTCACCATGTAAAAAGGTAAACACCTTCACTCCTGTTCATACACTGATCAGCATCCAGACAATTAAGAACGGGTACTAACCGAGGGGAGGGTATTCGGAGAAGCTCTCCACACACATGGGCTTGCCAGGGATCAGTTCAACAATGGCAGCGTCACCAGACTTCAGATTCTTGGGGTTGTCCTCAATCTTCTTGCCAGAACGACGGTCGATCTTCTCCTTCAGCTCATTGAACTTGCAGGCAATGTGAGCGGTGTGGCAATCCAGCACAGGTGCATAGCCAGCACTGATCTGGCCAGGGTGGTTCAGGATGATGACCTGGTGACAAACAAATACCATGTAAGGAAGGACCACCACAACTTTCCTGGATTCCAACAAAATAATGCAACTGCCCCACCACACGTTTTGCTTTTAATCGTAGTCCCCTTCTCAATTTCACTCAATCCTACTCTTAGCACACTCACAAACAGCTGTTTGGTGACAGTGTGCACCTGCTAATAGCTATATCAAAACAAGTGGGGAACCACTCCTAAACAAAATGACCACTTGTGGGCCTCACCTGAGCATTGAAGCATCCGGCCTCCATAGGTGGGTCGTTCTTGCTGTCTCCAGCGACGTTGCCACGACGGATATCCTTGACTGACACGTTCTTAATGTTGAAGCCAACATTGTCACCGGGCATAGCCTCTGGCATAGACTCATGGTGCATCTCCACAGACTTGACTTCAGTGGTGATGGCGGAGGGGGCGAAGGTCACAACCATACCAGGCTTCAGGACACCGGTCTCCACACGACCCACGGGTACTGTTCCAATACCTGAAGAGAATGTCAAGTTAGAGATCACAAGGGAATGCAATAGTACACTATAACAGTCAAAATTTAAGAAAACCCAAACAAAGAAAATCCGATACGCGTGTCTTACCTCCAATTTTGTACACATCCTGAAGAGGGAGACGGAGGGGCTTGTCGGTGGGGCGGGCAGGGGGCAGGATTGAGTCAAGGGCCTCCAGCAGAGTGGTACCGCTGGCATTACCCTCCTTGCGCTCAACCTTCCACCCCTTGAACCAGGGCATCTACAGAAGAGGAACATAAGTCAGTATTTCAAGCCAACATCAACACAAGCAAAACATAGTATTGCAAAATCAGCAGGACACTGCATGGCAAGCAGTCAAACTCATTGCTTACCTTGGCGCTGGCCTCCAGCATGTTGTCTCCATGCCAACCAGAGATGGGCACAAAGGCAACAGTGGCAGGGTTGTAGCCGATCTTCTTGATGTAGGCGCTGACTTCCTTGGTGATTTCCTCGTAACGCTTTTGGCTGTAGTTGGGCTCGGTGGAGTCCATCTTGTTGACTCCAACAATGAGCTGTTTCACTCCCAGGGTGAAAGCAAGGAGGGCGTGCTCACGGGTCTGTCCATTCTTGGAGATACCGGCCTCAAACTCACCCACTCCGGCAGCAACAATCAGCACAGCACAGTCAGCCTGCAGAAAACACCACATGTAAGGGCACGAACACCATACACTGCAACAGTCAACCAAAAGAAAGGTTTAGACTAGTGTAGAAGGGAATCTGCAATCATACCTGGGATGTGCCAGTGATCATGTTCTTGATGAAATCTCTGTGTCCAGGGGCATCAATAATGGTGACATAGTACTTGCCGGTCTCAAACTTCCAGAGAGCAATGTCAATGGTGATACCACGCTCACGCTCTGCCTTCAGTTTGTCCAGCACCCAGGCGTACTTGAAGGAGCCCTTTCCCATCTAAAACAAAGACATGATGCATTAGAACCAAAACATACACAGCAGGGGAATCAGAGTGAGAACATAAAACAAATCAGGACCAATGCTCAACACTTCACAACAAAGCACAAAATCTGGCTTCACTCAAGTGGTAATACTTGATGTTTGCCCCTGCATGTATGATTCAGTTTGATTCAAGCATAGGTACTACACTATTGTTTCACTGATCACACAGCCTATTTTGCCATTGTGCTTTCCATTAAGCATGACTCGCAGGCCTCAGAGCGGCCATTACACAAAGCGCTGCGTCACCATCCAAGAGCCCCGCCCAGCGCCCACACCCAGCCGGCTTGTGCAGGGAGCGCGTGCGAAGCCGCCATCTTTGAGCCGAGCAACAGCAGGAATTCTGAATGTATACCGAACTATAGATTAGCCCTTACCTCAGCGGCTTCCTTCTCGAACTTCTCAATGGTTCTCTTGTCGATGCCTCCGCATTTGTAGATGAGATGGCCGGTGGTGGTGGACTTGCCAGAGTCGACGTGGCCGATAACCACGATGTTAATGTGGAATTTTTCCTTGCCCATGATTGCTTAAGTTTCTACAAAAGAAAATACAACATTAGTATACTGACTTGGGTTGCCGCATCTTTCGATGAAAACGCCCTTTTAACAATTCGTGTAAGTCATTCAAGCCTTAATGTAGAGGCTGTAAATCCGGATGGGTAAGACATTCAATAGACTTGGCTAACTAGCTAGTCGGCTAACATTCAATTGCCATTTTGACTAGCGGTGAAGGGCCCAGGCCTCATTGGCCATGAGCCAGAGAAGACACGTGTTTTGAGAAGGCCACGTCGGATTAAGTAACATTACAATTCGAAACATCCAAAAGGAATCCATTCGGAGATGGACATATTGGCGCTTGAACAGTAATGTTATACCACTTGTTATGTTGGCCGGCAGACAAGGTTGGGGGGGGGGGGACCTTCGCCCGCTTTGAGAAGAATTCACATGCTAGTCTTTGTTCTTCCCCATCCCCCATCCACAAAAAAGATAAAAGTTCATTGTGTTACGATGTCACAAACTAATAAAAAGCCACCGTTGTAACTCGACCGCGAATTGTGTATGAATAGCTTAACAACGTTAAGTATTAATAGCGACATGAACAATATGTAAGATTACATCGCTTAAAAATCAACATAAGTACTTAAGACATGCGCATACCGCATACATTTAAAGTCTCTATGAAACAAAATTAAGTAAATTACACAAGGCCTTAAATGAGGGGAAACCAGACTTACCGGTGTTGCGAGATCACTCCACAGCAGCTGCTCCCCTTAGCCAGGTAACAGAAAGAGGAAGAAATCTACTGGAGTTGGAGTTTTTATACTAGGGAGGAGAGGCCAGAGTGGGCTGCAACCCCCCCCCCCCGCTTCCTCTCCCCCTTCCGCGTCGACCCACAAATCACGTACATTCAGGCAAATATCCCCGCCTTGTCGTTCACACGTCATCGTTTTGTTTCTAAAGTGCAATCATAACAGTAGGAATGATGAAAGTAAGCGCTTGATGAAATTATAGCTAATATTATCAACATCACGTTATCTTTTGAAAGACAGCCATTCATATCCGCTATGTACATCATTTCTATGGTGTTTCTTAAGCATAACGGAAGTGTATGCTAGTCATCAGTTCATCACTGTTTTCGCCGTTGATACATGCAATTTTCCTTAATTCCATTTATCAGCAGTGTCTACAAAGTGTTTGGGCCACGAATTTCGTGTTAATCTACCATAACATGCGTAGCTTATCATGTTAGATTGCCATGAGTCCGAACGTGGTTTAATGTTTATCTCTCATTTGTAAAATAGGATGTCGTATAGGGGCTCAATACAGATTATATGTGATATCCACATATCAACAGTATATGCAGGTATGTAATATTTTACCAGTTTCAGAGTTTCAGTACATATACAATTGTAGCCTGTATGTAACCTACTTAAACATACGATTACGTAGTTACTTGATAGTATAGTAGTATCTTGATTAACTATATCTTTTGCTTTATATGTAAATGGTCCTTCTCACGGCCTGTCCTAATGACATCAGCCTCTAAATTGCCTGATCAAAACATTTAGGTAAGGCACTGCGCAAGAGGCTAAAAAGCCTAGGGGGGTTGTGGGCTACTCATCTCTCCCAGGTGCCACCCTCATTGTTTGAGAGAGACATCTTGTCACCCATTCACATTCAACAGAATCATCCTGTAACCCCCTCTCATTCAGATTCAGTCTCATTCAGATTCAATCATTTTTCAGACAAAGCACACAGGTGTGGCAGAGTGATGGGGTTCAGCGGCCCACATGCGGGTACACCCTTGATCAGTCAAGCTCTCAAGAATAGTAAATGTCCCCGACCCAAGCAAACACATAACATTTCACAGCTACTGTATATAGCCATTCCGCCTTGTACATACTTTCTTAAACTCCTTAGACCATTGCACTGTTGCACTGTTTGTTTGTTTTGTATTGTATTGTATATTTTGTGTAAGCACACTGAGAGTCACTTACCAAGACAAATTCCTTGTTTGTGCAAACTTACTTGGCCAATAAAACCTGATTCTGATAACATATATTAGATAGTTTATTGCACGACACAACGATTTCATATTGCCTGAGTTTTAGGTTTGATGGGTTACAGTTCCATAGTCAGGCTTTAGGCCTGGTGTTAGGCTTGCAGCCTTGCTCTCAGACTTGAGGCCTTGTAGACAGGCTTCAAGCCATATGCTATCAGGCATTAGGCCTATAATCCTTTCATTGAGGCCTTTCCTATTTGGAGTACCCAGTGCGGCTGCTGTGAGCTGGCTGTCCTCCACGGTTCAGGTACCTGACCCCTCAACTTGGCTCACCACCCAGCTGCTGGCCTCACTCAAGACAGCAGTGGGACGGGGGAGGGGGGTCATGAACAGAGTGGGAGAGAGAGGAGACTAGGGCAGATAGAGTTGTGCACAGGGACAACAAGATAGGATACATGGACATAGATTGTTAGTAGGACTATCATATACAGAATACAGGAGCTTTAAAAAGTGTTTGTCAGCATATGAAGAGATACCCACTCTAGGTGTCTGCTTTTTTGTTTCCCCTCTTGCTGCAAAAGAAAGTTGTTCTTAGACAAGAATTGCTCTTTAGAAACAACTGGTTATTGTCCCCTGTGTGGGACCAGTGCTCAGGGACATGTATGATTATGCAACTGATCACCTGGCTCTATGTGGTGACCTAACTACAGGTCCCCTGAAGCAATCAGAAGATTTTATGCAATAATTCTATTAAAACACCAACGAGCATGACTGGAGAGTGATCTGTGATGACCTCTGCAGTACTTACTCATTTATAAAGGTGTTCATGATTCTAAATGATCACAGACAGAGAAATGATCAAAATGAATGACTCATGGAAGTGAGTTTAGTTCTTTGTCCAAACACCTCCTTCAATTGCCATGGATGATGTGTTTTTTAGTGGGGTGTCATGGCATAGGTTTGTGCCGATCATTTGATCTAAGATCCTTATAGGGTCACATTATGAAGTGAATTAAACTACTACTGATGTACCATGACAATTAAGTCAGGTGAGTTTTACTTGATTTACTTGATTTTTATTTGTGTCAAAATACTTGACTTTACTAGCAGCCACCAGTGAAGATGAAGTTATAATGATTTTACATTTGTTGCCAGCTCAATAAGGCTCTACAAAAATGTATGAATTTATCAATCTTTGTATTTAAACCATCTTACTATGGGAAGCTGCAGAGCGGAAGGGAGAGGGACTCTAGGGCTAAGGGATGACAAAGCTACTGTAAGGAAGTCACAGCTGAGCATAAGAACACTGGCTCATACCCAGATACCTATCTGTTCTGAGGGGGGTCGTTGTCAAGCACACGCTCCAACACACACACACAAATACACACAAACACTGACTTTACACATCTTCGCCATTTTCCACACACAAAGAAGAGGAAGAGGGCAGATGTTGGCTTTTGCCCCCCTGGAAGACCTTATCCCCCTACAAACACACACACACACACACACACACACACATACACACACACTCTCTTTTCTTTTAAGGTTTTATATTCCGCCTTCAGTTAGCCTCACTCTTCTGTATGACAAGTAGGAAGACAGAATTGGCAGTCACTGTTGTTCCCGCCTCACAGAGGCGACTCGTCATCTGTGTGAAAAGGAGAGCCAACATGGGATAAGGCCGTGATGCAGCCTACTACAAGATTACTGTGTTTCAGTACAGAACTCACAAATCTGACATAAGCATTAACATGTTTTGCATGATGCACACCAACTTTTCTTGAGTCTAGATATTGCTATAAATGTGCACAGCTTGCAAGAGCCCACCAATGCTTAGTTCACTCATCATTGTTTTGGAAGGTAAGGGGTAGGCTAGTTTATTTCCAAAGCGTATGTTATGGTGCATCCCAGTTGACTTGGAATTCGGAACTTCTGACATGTTCGCCCAAATGTAAACACAACTAGACGTGCCCCATTGCGGTGCGTAATATGACTGCCAAGGGGAGAGAATGAGCAAGAATTAAGTGAAAAGACGATATTGTGTTATTGTGAATAATTATGTTTCTGGCAACAATAGACTAAAACGTTTGTTGTACATCTCATTCTGAGTGAAAATCTAAGGAACTGTAGTTTGTAGATGCATATTACATCACTTTTTGAATTTTGCGGTGGAAATTCAAACAAGAGAAACCAATCAAAAACACCGCTCAAAGTTTGGGCATACTACCAAATGAATGGACCCTACATGGAAAAGCAACAGAATTAATGTTATATTCAACATACAAACTTTAAAGGTTTTTCACCAAAACCGAAAATATTCGGATGTAACACTTTTGATTAGTAACAGCAATTTGGTTACACATTCTTTCTCAGTAACTGTAACAGATTACAAATAAATGTATTTCCCCCCAACCCTGCAAGGTTGTGAAGCAGTAGCTACCAGTTATGCTCTGCTAGTTTGCCAGTGTGTTGGTTTTGTAAAGTGGAATATTAGGATATTAGGATGAGTGTGACTTTATAACACATATATTCTGTGCTAAACTTGAGACTTTTGTGAAATGTACATGTTAGCAACAATTGTATCATGTGCAACAGTACTAGGCATTTATTTTCAAAGGTTTGAAAAAATTGTATGTATAGATATGAAATGTAGGATTATTAGTTGAAGGCAATGAATATGTTTGAAAACGATACCAAATGTAGAGTAAATGTTCCATAGAGGAATACAGAATGTTTAAATGTACTTGTAAGCGGCGATCGCTGGGGTCCAAGCAGCGGTGCAAACTACCCCCAAGTAGCGAAGGGTTGAATTATTTGATTGTGAAAGAGGACCATTTGAATTTGGTAAATGTTACTTAAGGATTTAAAGACCAAATCAATTTTGAAGATAGACCAAACCATGTCAAAGGAACAGAGGACAATGTGTTGAAGATTGTTGTAGCAACATTTTATGGCTGATTTGTTTAAAACTGTGTAAATAGCTTATATATACCATTATGAATGAGCCTACAACATTTCATTAACATTGGCCATTCATACAGACATATATTGGCCATTGGCAACCAAATGGAACCTTAGGAAATGTGAGCAAATGTAGCATTCCAAAATGTCACCTTAAGCTGAAATTTGGCATGCGTCCAAAGCATGTGGTAGTGATGCAGGGTGTCTCCTAGGGACACAAACCTTCTATTCCATATCAGCCATGTGGGGCTACAACTATCCTAAGTTTCATGTGGATTGGTAAAGTCTAAGTATATGATATCACTGAACAAAAATTGGTCCAAAAAAAGAAATGCTGACCGCCTGAGACTCACAGGGTCGGTGCTATTGCACACTCCAAGGGGGGCACCAAATTACTGGCAACATTTGGTGCATATTGAACGTGTCATCATTGTGAGGTATGCTCTCCTAGAGAAAACTTTAAAGGGGAAAAAATCACGAAATAGTGCATTCTTGTTGCTTTCCTGACAGTAATCTGATTAAAAACACAGGGAGAAGAACGGTTGCCTCCCCTGCTGTGGTGAGCCTTATTGCAGTGCTTAATCAACTTGCGGGCAATAGGGCAGTAGGCCCCCTCTGGGGTCGTCTCACAGGACTCAATGGCCCCCTGTTGGCACGCCTCCATGACATGGCTCAGTCAGTGTAGGCCGTATGTTGAGTCAGGAACTTTGTGACATCATAAATTGATTAAAGTTACTGACCATAATCAATTAATCAAAATTAGCCATGATTGGAATTTAACCTGGGTTAACTACTTGGAAAACAGCAATACTAATCACTCGACCACCAGTACACTTGATTCCCAGGGTGCACAGAATATTAAGCCACTATTGACACTATAAGGCCACTATTGACAGAATGGTGTAAATACCACTCTGAACTGTGAGCGATAGGTGGGTGGAGACAGACTTGGGTATTAATAAGTATGTACCATTTTTGATTGTACATTTTGAACACACTGCCACTTCATGCATCTTCTCAAGCATTCAAAAAGGTTTTTAAACCTTTGTTATACTCAAGGTGATTTTTTTCTGAGTTCCTGAGTTGGAGCTCCGCCCTCAATTTTCAGACTTCAAAATATCGGAGTTTGAAGTGGTCTCGAACGCGGCATTATAGACGCTTTGTTAAACGTCACGCCTCTGTATCCGGAACGCCAATATGCTATGTAAAAGTACACACACTGGTTCAGTGTAATCAACGGCAGCATAGTGAAGTCTCTTCTTAACAGCAGTCTAGCGGGATCTTTGTTTATAATGGGCTTTAGATACTCGCACAAATGCATGCATATTTAGCTATCTACCAGTCCATCTGCCCCAGAACCACAACAGGGTTTACACAACCTTTGATCTGAAGGAATTCTGTGATGACACTCGTTACTCAACTGGTTTAACCCCCCCCTTTTCCCCACGCCTCTAGTATGCTTGTGAACCTCAGGCTAGTGACAATGCTAACACTGACAGGATCTTCAATATTAAAACTCTCCTTTGAATCGAGGGAGTGGTGTTAATGCTAACAGGCTCTTTAATGTTCATATTCTTTCCAGGCGACGGTTGGGAAGCTATTTCAGACGTGTTGGGGGAGGGGTGGCGGCAGCAGCAGCACTTGACAGTCACACCCTGGCAGCCACTCACTTTGTTGAGTCATGTTGCTGGTATACCTCACTCTCCACAGACACATTAACATTGCAGAAACTAGACTATGCCCACTCTTTTTCATTCAGGGGATAAAATGAAAAATTCTAACTATTGGTTGCTCCAGTAGCATGCACATACACAGGGACTATAAGTGGCTATCTGGCCTCGAGTTTCACTGTATTATTTTAAAAATCGATCTGAAGTGTGCCTATTTTTTATATTCTCCTCCCAATGAATGCATACAGACCCCCTTAGATAAGACCAAGTCCGAAAATAATGTAATTTATTTAGGGTTTATTTGTTTGATTTAATCCCATCTGATGAAATAGTGATTCATTAACACATTCAGGTGACAAGTTTATTACAACACTGTCTGATACTGTTTCCCAGTATCAGGGAGGGGGTCGCAGCCTGAATTATCTATAGGGTGCCTGCTAGCACTTTAAGGTGTGAATGCAAAGCCGCAATGCAAATGGACCCCTCCCAAGCCAACCATTTGTTGGAGAACACCCGTCGTTGGGAAGATGCTAAAATACGAATGAAAAAGCATTACAAAGCCTTGAGCCATTCACACAATACCATTCATGCATTTTCATTCATTTCTTTTTTGAAACCCTGTTTCTTAATTTCAGTCTGATTGAACCGGATTGTAACCCAGCATTATTTCGTATGTTGTTCAACCCCTGAGTATATAGTTTAAATACATTTAGCAATAAATACATCTTATTCATTCCAAACACAACGAATGTAAGAAATCAAATTATACGTAGACTGCAGTCATAGTTTTTCATGGTGCAGAACCAGTTGGGAATGGGGTTGTTTTCAGATAAATTTGACCAAACCATTAGCTGAAGTATAAAATCAGTAAAAGAAACACTCATGGCGTTTGTTTTGAATTGCAGTCAGCCTCTGACAGTTCGGGCAGAAAAAAAAGAAAAGACACCACATTTAAAATTCCGCCTGGCAAAAAAAGAAAAGTACAGATTTACTCTCAAAATACTTAAGGCTTTATAAAACAGGTTGAACTCAAGATTGTTGTAGACATTTTATGAATATTTTTCTTACAACGTTCCTTTCATTCAAAGAGTTTACAATAACTTCTTTTCGACAATTTTGTATTCTGAATAGTACGGCAAACGCCTCGGAGTCGTAGACTTCTGTGAATTTTTCTTAATTAGTGTCCACTCATAATTGGAGTTTATTAACCTTAGACAAATAATAGTTGGTATGTATGCCTATATCATAAATCGATGTAGCCTAATGGACGTAGGCTATGGGAATGGGAATTGCAATAGCCTAGCAACTGTGAAGAAACCCGTCTTATCGAATTAAATCTAGTTGAATTGAAGAACTGTCCAATTAAAATGTTGGCACAATAACGGGGCTAAAGCATTGTCCTTGGCCCCAAAAGCGGATAGCTTGTGTTTGAGTGAATTAAAATGAAATCAAATAAACTCAAGTCACTGTCTGATGCAACCGCTCAAACCTGAAGGAAATCCCGTCCATGCGCTCCGAGATCTCCTCTTGCGCCCTCTGCCGGGGGGTTATGGCACAGCTCTGAACTGAGTTCGACAGAGCACCCTGACCTACACATTGTCACTCAGATGTCATACATCTTCTGAAGAATCTAAATGTATTCACAGAAGTCATTGGCCATGCTGTGTGATTAAAGTTACACTATTCAATACTGTCAATAGAAAATCATCTTTAAATGTCCCTTTTTCCAGGCACAATTAAGCAGACTGTTCAGGCAATACAGTGTGGCATTTGAGCACAATTTCACGAGTTGTTAAATAATCGGACTGAAAGAGATGGTCAATTGAGCCATTTCTTGTTGATAACAGTTAGCTACCTCTCGTGGTAGGCTATTGATTCTACTGAAGGGCAGAAACAGCCTCCCATTGTGAAGTTGGCCTGAAGTTGTAGGCTATCTCAAGTTTAGCTCACGATTATTAGCCTATACATATTACTTTAGATTGTATAGCTACAGCCCTAAACATTTGGTACATATTTGTAATACAATTAACAACGACAAGCAACCAATCTAAACTCCATGGCCATCTAATCTCTCAGTGCAAGTATACTCATCTTTAGGTGTTCTGTTTGAACTGTTCAAGAGGTCAAGTAAGTTTTCACAAGAACACACCAAGCTACAGTTTCAGTTAGCAAAACTTCATTACTGCATCACAGTATTTTACTTAAAACATTTTAAACAATAAAATGTCCAAATGCCAAATATAGATGCACAATATTACATGACCACACATTTTTTTTTCACAACAGTTAAAAAAATGACAAACACAAGGCACATCCAAACCAAATATTTGAGGAAATAAAACATGGCAGTCACAGTACATTTGTGTATAAAACCAAACACTGACCACAGGTGTGCGAATTACATTATGGGACCACAATCAGGCTGTAAATGACTGCCACTGGTGTCCCATGTGTGCACATTTAAGAACATAAACATGTTAGAAAATATCTTTGTTCTTTTGCCTTGGCAAATCTGTAATGTAAACTTTGTAATTACTAAAATCCCTTAGTTACCAAATTACTTAATATTTAAAATAGTGTACATTATTCGAAAAGAGAGAAAAAAAGTTTTTAAAAATAATCTGTAAACATCATCCAAGTAAGGCCTTTGGTGTATTTCCTTGCATTGATCTAATGTTCTGTAAACACACGTGTGCACACAGACACACGTGTGCACACAGACAGACACACACACACACGTACACACACACACACACACACACACACACACACACACACACACACACACACACAGGTGGGCCACAGTGTGAAGGCATTACTATGGGTCACTGCTACACGGAGACTCCTCTTCTTCAGCGTGTGTCTTTGTAGGAACTGCCCAGCTCTGGACTTTTCCACTGCCAAAAAGAGCGAAGACGAGAGCTCCACAGGCACTCACTGCAGCTGACACCAAGAACACATTCCTCCAGCCCAGCAGGGAGCGCTGTAGGGAGACAGAGAAGAAGGGCCAGAAGGGAGAGAGGGCAGGAGAGGGGAGTGGTTCCAAGACAAGATGAGTCAGGAGAGGTGAGTCAGGAGTGGGAGCGAGTATAATGTCTCACTGTATAATTTCTACAGCCACCTTTACAAAACGAAGAACTAACTAACATGCATTTTCAGTGATGAGATCACAGCCAGACAAAACCTGACCTCAAAACTTGACAAAACATCTGTTGAAAAAGCAGGACGTAATTGAATCAGAATTCAACCCACAATTAGGGCTTTGTCAAGGATGAATTTCGATCCCTTCCAAGAAATGTGTTCCACATGCAACTGTTAGAGAGGAATTCAAGCAGCTGCATGATAGATGTTTTTTTAAGAGTCTGTAAAAGCCTAAGGGCGTGTGATAGAGCTGAGATATCCTAGTAGGGGGAAGTGTAGCGTGTGTTCTCGTGATATAATATCACAGATATGGCTCTCACATAATGCACATTAGGTAATATAAAACTTACATCTTTGGTCAGGTAGCCCACAGCAATGGGTGCAAGGACTCCTGGAACAGTCCCAAATGTGTTTGTGATTCCTAGCAGCATTCCTGCATAGCTGGAGAGAGAATGTATGTGACCAGGGGAAAGTCAAACAGAGAGACAGACAAGAGAGAGTGAGATATAAGCCATTAAACATTCACATTCTCTTAAGGAGAATAGTACTGGCGGTAAAGGTCATATACATTTTAATCTTTAAACTTAAAATGTTTTCTTTATTATGTTTACACATTACAGTAAAAAAAAAAAAGCCTTCGAAACGTTATACTTACAGGGCACTTCTTATATAAGGCCTCATTGTTGTACTTAAAATTAGGGTTTACGGTTCATGAAATGTAAAAGTATGTCCTTAAACTGGGTTTGCTCAGTACATGTGAGGACATTTTACACAGCGTTAATGATTTTAGATCATTTGTGACTATTATTACTAGTTATAAAACAAATCATTACTCAAAGCAATAGAGCAGCCCATGTGTGCACTTAGATTATTTAATGAATAGAAGTTGGTCAAAGTATGTGGTGTAGACTCTACAGTGTAGAGTTCAGCAAGTCAGTACAGAGGGGCTGTCAGTGCAAGAGCTAATTGGAGATCAATTCCTTGACTTGAGTTCTTTCTGGTGAGAGAAGCTGTTGATATATGGAGCTCAAAGAAATGTATCTGTTTTCCTGTTGCTCAACTGATAAAGCAAAGTAGTGACAACACCAACCCCTCAACTTTTATACCCAGGGAGCGCACATGTTAGCAGTAAGGTATACCCTACCTGTACTGTAAACTGCCCTATAGTGTCTGCAAAATCAGGAACTATAAATGTGTTAGTTGTTTTACTGGGGACTCAAGTAACAGTCTGCTGGAATAAGTCTGGTGCTGATTGGGAGCAGATTCACTAGCATCTGTCCTCCAGCCCCAGATCTGCTCAACACGCCCTGCTCAGGTTTCAGGATATTCAGCTCCGACAAGTTCAACAAGACGTGTTTGTAAAAGGATAGTAGGTCCACAGGAGCAGGGCGAGATAGCATGAGGGCTGCATGCCAGAGGGTGATGTGATAGTGAAGCCATACTGTATATTAGTGGACTTTGTGTTGGGACTGTAAGTGGTTAGTAGCATGCTAACACCGCACATATTTAAGGCTCCTCACCGTGGGGCTATGTCGATCTGGTTAATGAAGACTCCGGCGGCACCGACGCCCCCTAAGGTTGAAGAGATAGTCAGGAACAAAACAGCCAGCAGGCCACTGCAGCCCGAGAACCCCACAGCAACCAGGAATGCAGCCGGTAACAGCAAACCTGTGGGGTTGGGTTAGGGGTTGTTAACGCCACAACAATGATTACATTTTCATTTACTTGTCTGATATTAGCACTGTGCCAAGTACAACAGATTTTAGAAAATGAGGAGAATTTGAGGTTGTGTGTATGTGTGCTGAAAACACTGAACGGGGCATAGGACAATCACATACCCAGTACATGTGATATGTGCAATGACAAATTAGGGCATTTCATATACAGTGGTGTTTGAAAGTTTGTGAACCCCTTAGAATGTTCTATATTTCTGCATAAATATGACCTGAAACATAATCAGACAAAGTAGACGAAGAGAACCCAATTTTTACTAATAAGACACAACTATTAAACTCTGTCATTTATCTATTGAGGACAATGATCAAATATATCATATCTGTGAGTGGCAAAAGTATGTGAACTTCTAGGATGAGCAGTTAATTTGAAAATGAAATTAGAGTCAGGTGTTTTAAATCTATGGGATGACCATCAGGTGTGAGTGGGCACCCTGTTTTATTTAAAGAACAGGCCTCTATTAAAGTCTGATCTTCACAACATGTTTGTGGAAGTGTATCATGGCATTGGCAAAGGAGATTTCTGAGGACCACAGGCTGGAAAAGTTTACAAAACCATCTCAAGAGTCTGGACTCCCCCAATCCACAGACAGACAGACTGTATGCAAATGGAGGAGATTTAAGACCACTGTTACCCCCCGCGGAGTGGTTGACTAACAAAGACCACTCCAAGAATAGGGCATGCGATGGCTGCGAGGTCACAAAGGCACCCAGGGTAATCCTAAGCAACTAAAGGCCTCTCACACATTGACTAATGTTGATGTTCATGAATTGACCATCAGGATAACACTGAACAACAATGGCGGGGATGGCAGGGTTGCAAGGAGAAAGCCACTGCTCTCCAGAAAGAACATTGCTGCTTGTGTGCAGTTTGTTAAAGATCACTGGACAAGCCAGAAGGCTACTGGAAAAATGTTTTGTGGATGGATGAGACCAAAATAACCTTTTTGGTTTAAAAGCGAACTGTTATGTTTGCAGAGAGGAAAACGCTGCATTCCATCATAAGAACCTAATGCCATCTGCTGACCATTTGTGTGGTTTGGGTCTGTTTCGCTGCATCTGGGCTAGGACGACTTGCCATCATTGATGGAACAATGAATCCTGAATTATACCAGGGAATTCTGAAGGAAAATGTTCTGAAGAGAACGGAGGTCAGCCTGACAATGACCCTAAGCACACAAGTCGTTCTACCAAGGAAAGATGGTCAAGTCAAAGTCAGCGACCTTAATTTAATAGAAATATTGAGGGACTTGAAGCGAACAGTTAATGCAAGGAAACCCACCATCATCCCAGAGTTGAAGCTGTTCTGTATAGAGGAATGGGCTAAAATTCCTCCAAGCTTATGTGCAGAACTGATCTACAGTTACTGGACCTTTAGTTGCAGTTATTGCTGCTCAAGGGGGTCACACTAGATACTCAAAGCAAAGGTTCTCATACTTTTGTCACTCACAGATATGTAATATTGGATCATTTTCCTCAATAAATAAAGGACCAAATATAATATTTTTCATTTGGTTCTCTTTTTCTACTTTTAGGACTTTCAGTAATATGAGGGCTATACAGTATAAGTGGGTGTGTTTGTCTATAAATGTGACTATGAAAAAGTTCAGGAGGTAAGTGTGAATGGTGCGGGCAATTGACATGCCTATTACGGTGAAGCTCTTGCGTACTGTCGTGGTGCTCAACAGCTCCTTCTCCAGGAGAATGTCCGCTACTACACCTGACAGAACAGAGAACAGCCAGCTTCCCAGATAAGGCAGTGAAGAGAGGAATGAGTTCTGTTTGTAAGGGGAAAAAAGCACACACCGAGAGAAATATAAACACAACAAAGTAGAGGGACAAAGATCAAGATGGTGCAAAACATTAGAACACCCTGCTCTGTGGCTTGAGCGTATTAATATTACTGTGCCATCACCCAATTGCAAGCAGTCTCTATGTTAAAACATCTTAAGTATTGCTCATTTACAACCTCCACTAAACACACCAAATCATCATCATACCAAAACACATCCATTATAGCATATAAACAACGGACAACACATCCATTTAGCTCCACATTGCGTGTGACCTCACCTGTCTCAGGTCGAAGTGCAGCACCGTGTCCATATAAGTTGGTAAAGAGGTCAGTAGGGTGTAGTAGGACCAGTTGGCACACATCTGAGTCACAATGATGGCCCAAAGTGGCACAGACAACAACATGGGCAGCAGCGGCACAGACCAGCCATGGGCACCTGCCTGCGAGAGACACAAATGATGACAGACCGATGTACAGTGACAGACAAGGACAAGAGAGAAGACATAGAGAACATATCATAGAAGAGAGGGATGCAAAATGGAGGAGAGGGTTTAACACATGCACACGCAGGAGTGAGATTAGGTAAAAACAAATGATGAAAAGACAGATAGAGAGATAGAGAGAGGCAGTGGAGAGGGAGGAAAACAAAAGAAATAAAAAAGAGGAAGTACCTAGATAAGAAAGACAAGATAGAGTGAATAGAGAATTGGAAAGAAAGATAAAAAGAAGAGGAGGAAAGAGAAAGTGAGACAGGGAGAGGGAGAGATAGGGAGTTGGCTGTGGTACCTGAGGGCCAATGGACTGTGTGATGTAGTCTCTCTCGCACTCGCTGATCCGAGGGTGTGTCCGAGGATCATCAGACACCAGGGCGAACCAGAAAATAGCCCAGACACAGCCAGCACCTCCTAGACCACCGAACACACACACACACACACACTCCAGATCAGTTTCTTAGATTTGGGATCAATTACATTCATCAAGGTAGCAAAGGGCCATGTGTAATGTTCTTACAGCAGCTGTCGAACACAGTTGACATACCCATGGTATGAGTGAATTTGGATGTGTAATGTATAGATCTATGTGATAGGTGAAAATTCACCCTAGTTACCTCAGGACTCCGGAGCTGCATATAAGTATATTTATTAGACAAACAACAATTGCAATCGGGCTCACTCCCAGTACAAGGCTGAAAGTGAAGCAATGATAAACACATCGCACAAGGTTTATATAGACAGAAGTTTAGCGTTCAGCAGAGATAACCACGTGGTGGATTTCTGACGTCCGAGGCAAGGATGGAAGTTTTGCAAGGTCGGAAGAAGCACAGTTCGACTCTTCTTGTCACCTCTGGTCTAAACATGCTCTTGTACATATGCAGACTTAGTGGCACCTAATATTCTAAGTTACACACTCGCAGAAACACAGAAAGCCATGTTCCTGTTAACATAAGCACATGATTCATATAAGGTAATTAATAATACAAGGCACTTGATTATTAACAGTGTTTCGAAATGATCGCCATCACTATGTATGAGCTTGGATGTGTAATGTATAGATCTATGTATGTGCTTGGATGTGTAATGTATAGATTGGTGTACAGACTGTAGGTGTAGAGCAGGGGTTTTCAACCAGGGGTCCGTGGCCCCCTGGTGGTCCGCAACGGCATTGCAGGGGGTCCGCGACATGAGCCTATGTTGATCAGTTCACCATTGAATTTTTTTATTTTTATAAATTCGCTTTGATATTTCAACACATTTCCAGATTACTCTTGAATACCGTGAAAATATCGTGTTATAGGCAGAATATCTGTGCAGGGGGAGGGGGCGTGGCGGCGGCTAGCGATGTACCCTGATAATTTCACATATTTAAGTGTTATAGGCAGAATATCTGTGCAGGGGGAGGGGGTGTGGCGGCGGCGGTTACAAACACGCACGCGCGTGCAGGCACATCAGTGGGCCGCAAATGACTTTCTAGTCAGAATGGTGGTCCCTGGGACCAAACCAGTTGAAAACCCCTGGTGTAGAGGGTCGAGCTCAGTGTGTATAGTGATATCCCACCACAGCATTGGGAGAAAAGCAGCGCAGAGAGTGTGTATAAAGATGTCCGCATGAGTTTGTTGTGTCATGTTTGTCTCTTACCACAGCAGTAGAAGACAGCTGGCCAGCCCAACGCGTGGCAGATGTAGCCGGTGAGTGGCATGGCCACGAACGCCCCGAAGCTCGCGCCCGCACCTGAGATGGTAATGAGTCCCGTCCTCTCCAGAGGGGGTGCCCAGCGTGCCCACATGGCCATCATGGCAGGGAATGTGACACCCTAAAGCAAAACAGTCACACATCAGCAGACCCTTCAGGCCACATGTGGAAAAAAAATCTACCAATCAACAATCAACCAAAAGGTTCATATGGTTTACGAGGTAGATTACTCATTGATACATGGAACAGAAGTATAAATATCCATGATCACAATGAGGAATAAATGCAATTTTTTATAATGGTTTGATTGTTTGTGGTATATGCGTTTAAGAATTCCACTGGTTTAGGCATTATACAATAACACTGACAAAAACTACATTACGAGACAAAAAAAGAGAAAACAGACGTTGTAAACATATCTCAAAGACTAACTCCAATACAGGGTAGAACGAGTCACAAACAACGCACATTCAAAACTCACCTCTCCAAATCCCTCAAGTGCTCTGAGTGCAAACAACCAGTAGGCACCCATCTCAGCAGCCACTGGGGTCAGCAGGGTCAAGGCCGCCGTGACCAGCACACCGCCCCCCAGAAACAAGCTGCCCCCAAAATGCCCGGACAGGTACCCGCCAGGGATCTGGGTGAGCAGGTAGCCAAAGAAGAACGCCCCCAGCAGCATGCCCTGAGTCTCAGAATCCCACGCAAACTGAGGGATCTGACAGCAGTGGGGAGGGGAGAAGCAGGGGAGAAGGAACAAGAGGAATGAAGACAGAAAGAAGAGGAGAGAGAAACGAAAAGACAAATACAGAGAATGAACAGGCGAATAGGATGCAGGGGAACTTTGCAGTGAAAAACACACGTTTATGAATGACACATACAGTGGGGAAAATAAGTATTTGAACCCCTGCCGATTTCGCAAGTTTGGCCACTTGCAAAGAAATGTGTGATCTATAATTGTAATAGTAGGTGTATTTTAACAGTGAGAAACAGAATATTAACAAAAAAATCCAGAAAACTGCATTTTATAACATTTATGACTTAATTTGCATTTGATGCAGAAAATAAGTATTTGAACCCCTAGCAAAACATGACTTAGTACTTGGTGGAATAACCCTTGTTGGCAAGCACAGACGTCAGACTTTTCTTGTAGTTGGTCACCAGGTTTACACACATCTCAGGAGGGATTTTGGTCCACTCCTCTTTGCAGACCCTCTCCAAATCCTTAAGGTTGCGTTTTCAATGGGAGGGAATGAGGTTCAAGCCCAATATTCCACATTACATGGCCCCATCCATAGTCCCCTCGATGCAGTGGAGTTGTCCTGTACCCTTGGCAGAGAAACAGCCCCAAAGCATAATGTTTCCACCTCCATGCTTGACGGTGAGGATGGTGTCATATTCAGCATTCTTCCCCCTCCAAACGCGGCAAGTCGAGTTGATGCCAAAGAGCTTGATTTTGGTCTCATCTGACCACATCCTGTCTCCCAATCCTCCTTAGAATCATTCAAGTGTTCATTGGCAAACGTCAGACAGCCCTGTACATGTGCTTCCTTGAGCAGGGGGACCTTACGAGTTCTGCAGTACTTCAAACCATTACGGTGTAGTGTGTTGCCAATGGTTTTCTTGGTGACTGTGGTCCCAGCTGCCTTGAGATCATTCACAAGCTCCCCCTGTATAGTTCCGGGGTTATTCTGCACCTTTCGGATGATCACCGATACCGCACGAGGGGATATCTTGCATGGAGCCCCAGACCTAGAGCGATGGACAGTTGTTTGGTGTTGCTTCCATTTACGAATAATCGCACCAATAGTTGTCTGCTTCTCACCAAGCTGCTTGCCGATGGTTTTGTAACCCATTCCAGCCTTGTGCAGGTCTACAATCTTATCTCTGACGTCGTTGGTCAACTCTTTGGTCTTGCCCATGGTGGTGAGGTTGAAGGTGTGAAGTATGATTCTTTGGACAGGTTTCTTTTATACACGTCACCAGTTTAGATCAGGTGTACCTTGTTAGGCCTAATGAGGACTAATCTGTGTGCTTCTTGGGCACATAACTGGTCATTGGGAGCCAGAATTCTTGCTGTTTGCTTGGGGGTTATTTTCTGCATACTATTTTTCTTATTTTCTGCATCAAATACAAATAAAGTCATAAATGTTATAAAATGCAGTTTTCTGGATTTGTTTGTTGATATTCTATTTCTCACTGTTAAAATACACCTACCATTACAATTATAGATCACACATTTCTTTGCAAGTGGCCAAACTTGCGAAATCGGCAGGGGTTCAAATACTTATTTTCCCCACTGTATGCATGTATATATGAATATATTTTCACTGTATGTGACTGGAAGTGTAAGTGTATTTTTGTAAGGGAGATCTTGTTTGTACAGGTATAGGTATGTATGTGAGTTTCTCACCCCATCTGGCTGGTCTGGGGTTTGCGTGGAGTTGTCAATGCTGGGGATGGGTACTGGGCATTCCTGACCAATGGTGTGGTTCAAGGAGGGCTGAGGGTACGTGTTGTTAACCATGGCTACCATAGCAACGCTGAGATTGACTCGGAGACCGTAGACAACAGCTAGTCCGAAGTACATGAGGATAGCCAAATTCCATCGCACTGAGCAGCACTGAGGAGCTGACAGACACACATAGATACACACACACACACACACACACACATAGATACCACTAAAACCCAAAGTCATACTCTAATAGATAAGAAAATGATTCATGGCTTCACTCAAGCTGATGCATGCACTTCACACACAAATGCACACAGCGAAACAAGATAACACACATACAAAATGCTTGATAACACAGTTGAACAGCAGAACAACACACGCACTCTTTAAATATGATTGCACAGCTACATAGCCCGATAGTAATTAAACACACCGTTAGGAATAAATGTAACAAAAACAATTACAGAACACAATTATAGCTATTCCTCAACATGGAGTCATCCCCTCAAGGCCACATGACTTGTTACTGTATAAGCTCCATTACACATGATCAGGTTCAACCAGGTGTGCTGTACCTGCTTTGGGTCCAGCTGGCTGCCCATTGCCTGTCAGCAGGGGTGTGTTCTCATCCGATTCCTCGTCCTGGGCTGAGTTTATAGAGTACCCACCGCTTGATGCCATGGTAACTGCTCCAGGCTAGTGAGTCCACACCAAAGGTCAGTGAACCATTGGTATCTGGTGATGGTCTGGTAAAAAAAACAAACATTTTACCTTTAAAAATGAAAGATTAACACTCCACAACCATTCAGATTAGTCTCTCCATCTGGCTGGGCTTCTAATACTTGGTATTGGTTAATGGTTCTCTTTCTTCAAACTATTGAGTTTTCTTGTACAAATGCTGAAGACATTCCAGCAAAAAACAATCCATTCGTTTATCAGTACACCTGCATGAGCCAGAGCATAAACATTTCACAGAACTGACATGGGGTCAATGAAAACACGAAAGAAAAAAACTTTCTGGTGGAATTGGAGGTTTACTAACCAACTTCAGGTCAGATCTAGGCACTGGATCATGTGTGTTGGCCTGGCTTGTAGAGTGCTGGCTCAGATTTGAAACTGCAAAGACTTACAAATTACAGTAGACAGATTGAAGATCATGGGCCAAGTTGGTTCAGGTGCTTAGTTGTTAATATAATATTTTTGTAACCCCCCCCCCCCCGCCCAAAAAAAATAATTAGAGAGACCCATCTGTTAAACTCCTAAAATTTGCAGACGACACATCAGTCATCGGCCTCATCCGTGATGATGATGAGTCTGCATATAGGCGGGAAGTTGAACAGCTGGTCCTGTGGTGCGGTCGCAACAACCTAGAGCTGAACACGCTTAAAACCGTGGAGATGACAGTGGACTTCAGGAGGAGCCCCCCAGCACTGCCCCCCCTCATCATACACAACAGTACTGTGTTGGCTGTGGAATCCTTCAGGTTTCTGGGATCCACAATCTCCCGGAATCTGAAGTGGGAACCCAACATCAACACCATCATCAAGAAGGCCCAGCAGAGGATGTACTTCCTGCGCCAGCTTAGGAAGTACAACCTGCCTCAGGATCTGCTGATCATGTTCTACACCGCAGTCATAGAGTCTGTTCTGTGCACTTCAATCACTGTCTGGTTTGGATCGGCCACCAAACTGGACAAGAACAGACTCCAACGGTCAGTCAGGTCTGCAGAAAAGATCATTGGTGCCAACCTGCCCACCATCCAAGACCTGTACACCTCCAGAGTCAGGAAACGGGCAGGAAAAATCACTGCAGACCCCTCACACCCCGGACACAAATTATTCAAACTCCTCCCCTCTGGTAGACGCTACAGATCACTGTTCGTCAAAACCTCCAGACACAAAAACTGTTTCTTCCCCCTCGCCGTCTCACTACTGAACAACTAACCCACTGTAGCATATATATTTATATTTATATATTTATCCCTGCACTTCTCGCACTCTCCACTTCTTCTTTGCACTACTGTTGTGCAACATTTCACAGCTACTGTATATAGCCATTCCGCCTTGTACATACTTTTTTAAACTCCTTAGTCCATTGCACTATTGCACTGTTTGTTTGTTTGTATTGTATTGTGTTGTATATTTTGTGTAAGCACACTGAGAGTCACTTTACCAAGTCAAATTCCTTGTTTGTGCAAACTTACTTGGCCAATAAAACCTGATTCTGATTCTGATTCTGATCAATAAATCAAAATGATTCAGCACAGCATCCTAAATTATGCAGGCGTTTGGTATGGAGAGTACATACCGTTTTGTTCTGAAGCAGAGAAGGGCAAATTTGAATCACATTGTCCAAAGGACAGCTTACAGTGTAGAAGTGGTAGAACATGAACAGTTTAGATAGGCCTAGTTCATGAGGTGGGACTACACTTTCAGTCACATTGTTTCATATTTTAAATGAATAAAAACAAGTGAAATCTAATCTTATTTCATCATTCAGTTATTAGCTAAAGTGGACTTAAGTCTGGCGTAGCTCCACCTGCGGCGCTTTTCTGACCTCGGTTCTTCGGCACTGTCAAAACAACATCTATTGTGTCCTAGTTTAGCATATGGACTCCTTATTTCTCACTTCTCCTTTTGTACTCGAAATCACATGTGTTAACACAAGACATAGCAGACGTGTTGACCACAGCCCAAAGATCATTCATAACATATTTCAATATATTTGTATGGATGTTCATAATTAAATAGGCGTTTAGGTGTATTCTCCCGCTCGGAAGATGTCATATTTTCACTTCCCAGTTGTTCGTGAACGCACCATAATAGAGTAAAACACTAGGATTATAGTGTAGAATCTTACCCTGTCCATAGATTTGGTTACAAGACAAGTAGGCTACTACTCACCAGTGTAAACACAGATGTCAACATTTCGGAGGTCCTGATGCACTGAGGATGATTTTAGGAATCAGGCAGAACTGTAGAACCGTGTCTAGAATGTGGACTCAATGATCAATTCTCTGGTTGAAGTTATTGATTCTTTCGGTATGAAAACAATACTTGGAAAATAGCACTTTGAGAAATTGCACTTATGAGAAATTGGGAAGAGAATCCATCTGTAACCCTGCTTCAGCACTGTCCAGTACGACGACCGGACGATCATAGGCTGGTATTATTGTTCTGCGTCAGTCACGTGACACAGCTGGCATCCAGCGGAATAGGAAGTGTAGAGTCCCAAAGCATGTGCACCAACTGCATTCAGTGTATTTGAGCGAACGTTGTGTTATAGATCAAACGCTTCCTAGCCAGTAACATTTCCTCGTGCAGCTCTGAAGTCATGTGACTACCGCAGAAGTGACTTGCAGGCTTCTCCTCGGTCACAACATAAAAACTGAGTGCCTTTTCCCTGTCGTTTTCCATAATACGCTAAAACTAAACCCGGTTGCAGATATTCACAGTATCATCGAGGTAGGTTACAGTAGATAGGTAGTGATATAAGGTTATAGTTTTGACTGTGATGGTGTTTCACGCGTTCTGTTCCAGTAGCACGGTCAGCCATCTGGCCTGCTAGCCCTTCAACTGAGTCCAGACTTTATCATTAACAGCTAATGATTAACCAGTGTAAGTAATATTTGTGGAAAGAGAACCGTTGTTTCGAAATGTGTGGACCAAGTACAAATCTTCCGGTCAGGTTCTTCCAAGAATTAACTTCCTCTTCCTCATTCTTACTTGATGCTAGTCTCTGATCTCCTAACTCTTGACGTGTCTCTTGTGGTTGTCTTTAGGACAATTTTTTGTATTAAGAATGACCATCTCAGCCACCCAGATGTTGGTGGTGACCGCTGTTCTTCTTCTGCTGCCGTCGCCCGGCTCAGCGAAGGATTCCAACGACACTGTGCCACTGGTGCTCTGGCATGGCATGGGTAAGACACGGCCCTCTGCTCTTTACAAGTGCTATGCACTTTTCACAAATGCTATGCAGGCGACACTTTAACTCATAATTAACATTAAAACATGAACTAATTATTGTCTGTTCTCTGTAAATGTAATGTCTCGTATTGACCTGTGGCTTGCTTTTGTATTTAGTTGCTACTTGTCAGTTCAGCAGTGATGTGTGCTTTTTTTCAGGAAAAGAAAAATATCGAGGCCAGGCAGTATTTACCTTATCCATGCACTCAATATTGCTAGTTAAGTTGATACTGAGTGGAAACTTGGTTTGCTAGCTAGACTACTATTACAACTGCCTATGCTGTTTAGGACATTCCAGTGATTGACTAGGAGTTGTTGAGGATTTGCTCTATGGTGCATCCATGCACACCTCAAGCTAGCTGTTATCTCTGAACTGTGAACAGGAGACAGCTGCTGCAACCCACTCAGCATGGGTTCCATTAAGAAGATGGTGGAGGAGGACGTGCCAGGCATCTACGTGCTCTCCCTCATGATTGGGCAGTCAATTATACAGGTACCAGATCTTCATGGGGAAACGCCTCACTGCATAGTCACACACACTACACTTACTAACATGTAATTACTTACTTACAAACCGGCACCTCGAGACACACTACACAGTGCACTATACACTGATAATACAGCGACTAAACTAACAGACTGAACCAGCACAGACCAGCAATCATACATTTATCGTAAAGACAGACTATACCTTCTAGAGGTTGGAGGAAACATCGATACAGTGTAATTTTACAATATTTTTTGGCAAAATATGATATCAATACAGCAGCACCAAGTATCGCACTATTTGTACATTTATTTAATAGGTTCATTTTAATTTTATTTTGGTACATACGTCTACTCTGAAAACATTGCTTCTGAAGTCCACAAGATGGCACAAGACCTTGTAAACTGGAAAGGAAGTCAGAGTCGATGACAAGTTTACTACACCAAGATGGCTGCAGAGACTCACAGTATATGAAATGTAATATATGGGAGAGAAAAAAATGGCAATGTATTGCTAAATCAAATCGCAATAGTTGCTGTATCATAAAATTTATAGAATCGCAATAATATTGTTTCCTGTACCCCTAACACCTTCACACTTACAAGCACACAGACTGGGATAGCACACAAAGACTACACCACCGCCTGCTATTGACATCACACATCCCCTGATAATTACACAAAAGTCAGAAAACATTCCTGGACAGTTCCTTGGTGGTCTGGAAAGGCCAAAATTGTAATTTAATATTTCATTATGTTTAAGGAAGTATCGTACTGGAACAGTATTTGGTTTGACTTTGATTTGAAATGAAGGTACATATTTTGTACAATAGCCTTTCATCGTATACAACACTTCATTTTTTATATTTATATGAGTGAGCCTGCTAGTGCCCAAGGCAAATATCTCTCTCTACTCTCCCAGGACACAGAAAATGGCTTCTTCAAGGATGTGAATGAGCAGGTGGCATTTGTGTGTAACCAGCTGGCACAGGACCCCAAACTGAAGGATGGCTACAACGCCATGGGCTTCTCTCAGGGGGGGCAGTTCCTGTAAGTACCCCAGAACCCCTCCTGCAAGCTGTGCTGCACTAAAACCATTATTAGCTGCCACATTCTCTCTCTCTCTCTCTCTCTCTCTCTCTCTCTCTCTCTTTTGTTCTCTCTCTCTGCATACACACACCCAGATCTTCACTAAATATTAGCATGCCCATGTCACCTTCTCTCCTTTTTTGTCTTTGCCTCTCTCAGGAGGGCAGTGGCTCAGAGATGCCCATCTCCTCCCATGAAGAACCTGATCTCAGTGGGGGGGCAACAGCAAGGTAAGCTGACCCAATGGCACACACTTTACATAAACACATTCCTATGTCCTTTTCTCTCCTCTCATGCGCTTCCATTCCTCTCTCCTTCCCGTTACTCTCTGGCGCCCTCTGCTGTCTGGTCTTTGTCAGGTGTGTATGGTCTTCCACGATGCCCAGGAGAGACCTCCCACATCTGTGACTGGATCCGCAAGAAGCTCAACTCAGGGGCCTATACAGACATGGTGCAGAAACAGTGAGTGTGTGTGTGTGTGTGTGTGTGTGTGTGTGTGTGTCTGTGTCTGTGTGTGTGTGTGTGTTCAAAAAAAGAACTGATACTGAAACAGTAGGTTTGCGTGTGGTCAGTTCCAATACTGACTAATGTGCTCATGCTCAGTGTAAGTGTCTGCTAACACTTCAAAGAGAAACAGTGAGTGTGAAAGGCAGACATGTCACAGTGCATTGGTTTGTTTTCAGTTTGGTGCAGGCTCAGTACTGGCACGACCCTCTCAACGATGACCTGTATAAGAAACACAGCGTGTTCCTTGCCGACATCAACCAGGAGAGGGTGAGTTGTTGCTCATTTTTACTGTGACAGCCCTTTGAAGCTCAGTACTGTGGCATGTAACATCACAGGGTCCCATTACTCCTCCTAGGTGCTGAATGAGACCTACAAGAAGAACCTGATGGCTCTGGAGAAGTTTGTCATGGTCAAGTTCCTGCAGGACACAGTAGTGGACCCGCGGGGCACTGAGGTAGTCAGCTTGTGTTGCTAACAAACTAATGCGTTTGTGTCAGTTGATGTAGTGTGTTTTATAGGTGGTTGTGTAGCAGTCTACAAAGTGTGTGTGTGTGTGTGTGTGTGTGTGTGTGTGTGTGTGTGCTAACTGTCACCTGCCTTTGCAGTGGTTTGGATTCCTAAAGACAGGCCAGGCAGTGGAGACTGAGACCCTACAGGAGAGTGCACTTTATACAGAGGTAAGCTCACACACTGACACGCACTCACAGCTCTCTAATGCACTAGTTGGTACATACATAGACACACACACTCAGAGCCTGTCTGAAAGCACACAGCCTCCTAGTCATTACACACACACACACACACACACACATAGTATACTACGATTCAAGTCCACCAGTTGGTGAGGTGCTCACAGGCTTCTTTTGTTGCTGCTGTCAGGACCGTCTGGGGCTGGCACAGATGGACAAGGCCGGTAAGCTGGTGTTCCTGGAGAGTGATGGAGACCACCTGCAATTCACCCGAGAGTGGTTCACTGCCAAACTCCTGCCATACCTGCACTGAACACACGGAAACATAAGCAAACACACACAGGTACATCTATGCTTATGCTTAACATAAGCAAACACACACATGTACATCTCTTGCTGTTTTAAGACTCCAGTTGCCAGTTGCACACCGATACATATCCTGTCTATACATGACTCCTGTTACCAGCTGTGTACTCATACACAGGTTTTAAATGCACTGAAGCCGCGCCATGAGTTCGTCTGCTCTGTTGATTTGCTAGGCTCCCATGCACAATCATGCTCTCTTACCTGATATACTTAACTAGGCTAACATGTTAATTAAGCTAGGACATCATTTATTTTATTGTAATGAAAATATTTGCCTGTAATGTTGTATTCTCCTAATAAATGATTAAGTTCTTTTTAAGTGCTACGTCTCAGAAGTGATTGTTGTTTTGAGAGAATTTATAATAAGAGTTTATAATCACACTGACTTCGAGATCAGCAAATTGAAAATGTTCACACTTTTAGAAAGCTCTTAGGCCATGGAGACATGGCACACAGATGTGACAGACAGAGATGTGTGTGTATCGCATCCTTTTTATTTATTATTCCTCACCATGTCAGGAGTCAGGAAGCAAAAGCAGTGCTGAGCCCATGAGCGCCACCTCATGGCAGAATGTCAGGATTGCAGACACCAGTAAACAAAACTCGTGACACTTTATTGCAACAATTTTTAATGATGTTTTTTCCGCCAGTACTAATGAACAGAATTGTAATTATTCACCCCATAAGAAAAAAAAAAAAAAGTACAACAAAAAAAATGAAAATACAAAAGACCACAATTGAGTGTGTGTGTGCTCAGAGGAGTGTGTGAGAGAGAGGATGCGAGGTATTCTAAACATCCTGGCATGTCTTAACATCAGAACACAATCATCTCTCCAGGTCGAGTCTCCACCAAACAGACACGCCCAGCCTCTCGCTCCCTCCCACTCTCCTCAGGAGGTTTACTAATTCTGGAGAAGGGAATGTCAGCTTCAACCACTGGGGGTGGGGTGAGAGATGTGCCTTAAGTGCGGAGAAAGACTTACAGTAAGGAATGAAAAAAAGATCTGGTCCCCAGAACAGGTCTTTAGAACCGTACTCTGACCTAAGTGTTCTATGGGAAAGACTACAGTGATCCTGCACATAACATGTCCTTTCCTCTGATTAGTTTCCCTATGTTGGATAGTGGCTGAGAGTTGCATTTATAATTAGCATCACTATGTTTTTCTTTAGAATATCATCACTATAAACATGAATACCGTCATCAAATGATAGCGTGGCTGCTGTGAAGGGGATCGTGTGCTTCAGGGCTGATTGCATATATGGAACAGAAACCGCCAGACCCCCCCTCCCACCCACCAGACCCCCCTGACCAGACAGAAGTATGACAAGAAAGTTCTTTTTTTGAAATTCGGAATGATGGGGAAAAGAGACAAGAACAGCGAGAAAGCTCCAGCTCCTCCTGTCGGCCTCAGAGAAGATTTTCCCTCATGGCTGGAATGCGGACAGAAAACAAATCAAAAGCATTTATTCATTTAATTAATTTGGCAATTAATTTGGAAGAGCCTACTGGCCACAGATAAGCAAACGGAATGACAAGCTGTTCCTTGCACTTGGCTGAAGGATTGCTCCAGATAAAACAAGCAGTCCTCTCATTGGCTGAAGGGTAGTTACTGACTGCTGACTGGCTGATGGGCAAATTAAGCGATGTTGGCATTTCAGTCTGCTTTGCGATTGGCTGGTCGTTTGGTCGGTCAGTCAGGTAGGCATTCTGCGATGGGGGTGGTCTCGAACAGGCAGTCCCTCTATCCGGCGATCTCTGTTGCCGTGGTGACGAGCTTCTTGCCGTCCCATACAGTCTTGAACTGCTCAGGAACGGCGATCTCAGTCTGAAACAAAGAAAGGTGATTGAGTGTAACCCTTCAGTAACTGTTCCTCAGACACACTTTACAAGGCACCAGCACTCACCTCATGCACACTCTTACATTTCCATTATGAGAAGGAATCACTCATTTCCACACATAAAAGATGTCTCTTTGTCCAGAACCATCTCAAGTTTTATAGGCGTGCACACACAGACTTGCAAGAACACATTTACACACACACACACAGTCACACACACTTACAAAGTCTCCATCATTGCCGGGCACCAGAACGTTCATCTCAGAGCTCTTGGCACTGACAATCTCACAGGACAGGGAGTCCTTACTCAGGTAGATATGGCAACCGTCTGTCTTGTTGACTGAGATGGTGGGAACCTTACCCATTACCTAAAAAGGGAAAGAGAGGAAGGTGAGTACTTCACAGAATGTGTGTAGTAGTGTGTGTGTGTGTGTGTGTGTGTGTGTACACAGTAGTGAATGTGTACACTATGCATTAGTATGAATTTTTAATACAAATGCCACCATTTTGCAACTTGCTCAATACACTTCTTGCTTTTGCTTCCTGCTCTTCTGAAACACTTGTGTCAACAGTAGCCACGTCATGTTACAAAAATGAGTCTAGGTTATTTTAAGAGCAGAGAGCAGTACTCTTTCCATTCGCAGAGGCACTAAGTTTGCTTGCGTGTTGATCAGCCATTACTGGGGCTCTTGCTTCTCTTACCTGGACTTTCACGTCCCTGGAGTTGATCACCTCCACAATCCCAACCACATCATCAAACACCAGACCCATTTTCTTACAGTTGTCTAAGAGGGAAGGAATGCAAAACACACAGACACATGAACAAAAAGCTCCACCACCATCAGCACAGAGACGGAGAGCCTGAAGAGTGTGTGCTTACCAATAGTGATGGAGTTGATCTTGCCCTTCACCTGGAGGGTGCTCTTGTTGCACTTGTAGGCGTAGACCACCTGCTTGAGCTCCGTGTCACTGATCACCAGACCCTGAACACCATCCTGGTTCTCCTGTACTCACACACAAACACACACAAATAATCATCAGTACTTCAACAACATCTAGGTTTATGGAGTGTGACTGGTTGTACAAAACCACATGCATATTTGTACATGCATCCTCCATCCATGCCTTTGATGGGATGCCTATGTGGGATGCTGTGTTGTGTGAGCGTGTATATCTATTAACGACATCTCACCACTTTCCACTTCTTGCCGTCCAGCTCAAAGACAGGGGGGAGGGTACGGGCGGGGGCCGCCGCAGTGGGGCGGGGGGCGGTGAAGGGTTTGGGGGAGGAGTGAAGGGCGCTGGCCCCAGCCCTCAGATTGGGGTTTTTATGAGTCATCTCGTTAGCCGACACATGCTTCAGACCTGGACACAGAGCGGAGCAGAAAACGGAGACTTGAAAACTATCTTACATTAGAGACAAAACTACAAGATAATTCACTTGTTCAGTGTACATATACACTGTATATACATGTAACTGCAATAAGAGATATTAATGTTATGTTGAATGAAGTCTAATGTATGGCATTAATGTTATGGTTATGGTGTGGCCTATCTTTAGTAGTATTTTTCGCATTCATCATACCTTTAGTGATATCTGCACCCTTGTTGATGGAGGCAAAGAGTTCGTTCCTGGTTGGTCCTCCGTCGCCACCAGAGGAGCTGCTGAGGTTCATGGGTGGAGGTGGGGGCCCGGGGGGAGGAGGGAGCGGGCCGCCTGGAGCAGCAGGGCCAGCAGAAGCAACAGCACCCTACGACACACACACACACACACACACACACACACACACACACACACACACACACACACACACACACACACACACACACACACACACACACACACACACACACACACACACACACACACACACACACACACACACACACACACACACACACACACACGGTTATATTGATAATGGGTTGGGTATGGTGGACATAGCTGGGTGGTTAGGGATGTGTAGAGGTGTGTGTGTGTGTGTGTGTGTGTGTGTAGGGACTCACAGTTTTGCTCCAGGTAACCCCGGTGGTATGGTGCTGTTTGATGTAACCCTGCAACTCAGTCCAGACGGAGAGGTATGCCTTCACCCAGTCCACATGCATCTTATCCCTGTATCAACATCACAGAGAACAACTCCATATCAGACTTCTGGTTGCTGAGGCCCTGGTCCGAAGTCGAAGGCTAAATAAACAGAGTTCAAGTGCTGTATTTTGAACTCAAAAGGTGAGAAAGAAAGACGCTTACTTCTCCTTGAAGTCCTTCAGCACACGGTTGGTGTAGAAGGTGGCAGCATCCTGCATCTCCTTCACATAGGGACCTGGTTTTGGAGCCTGAGACACAAAGATCATTGGTCACGCACGGAAAGCCCTTTTACATCTGGAATGGAGCTTAGGAGCCTGAGGCAAACACACACACACACACACACACACGACAACATCACACATTTGCCATCAGGCTCACATACAGCCTGCCCTTATCGCCTCGGAGCAAATACAATCCTAAAGCCAACCTGCATGAGACACAAGCCTGGGACACACAAAGCATTTGACTCTTAAGTCACAGAGATAACTTAACTATGGATTTTCACAAAACAAAACAAACATGTATAGTGTAACAAAGAGATGAATCTGAGAGGCGTTCTGTATATGCCTCTTACACGCCAAAGGAACAAAAAACCCACCACTCGAAATTCAAGGAGTTAAAAGTCCCACCCCCAATTCAATGTTTTCTCACTGTTGTTCTATGAGAGCACAACATCTCTGATTTGCAAAGGATCCATGGCAGTTCAATTTGGGATATGTTACCAGGATATGGTTTAAAAATCTACATCTGCCATACTGTCTTGTCTCATATGTATCATTGTCTGCAGTAGCTGGGACAGGATTTATAGGTAAACAGCATTACTTTTGTCCAAAAGGGCGCACACACACAAAAAGCTGATCAGACACTCATCAACCACACTGTCCAGATTGAAACACTGGCCCATTGTAACACTGAGTGAATGAGAGATTTATAGCCAACGGGAGCAAAAGGCATCTCTTAATGAAAGAGCAGCCTGTTCTCTGTCCTCGCTGGGTACCATCACCCTCCCACCAACCCACCCACCCACCCCCACACACACACTCTCTCTCTCTCTCTCTTACACACACACAACAAACAAGTCACACTCACACACCCTCAGACACACTACACACAGAAACTGAAACAGCCATGGCAGGCCAGCCCTTCCCACTCACCATGGCGATCCACCCAAGAGCAGGCACACTCTCGCTGACGGCTGAGAGGTGGTTGAAGAGTGGAGACGAGCGGTTGGTCTCACGGAAGCTCTGCACCTCCTGAATTATCTTAGAGACTGGAGCCAGCAGAGATGTCAGGGTCGACTGGGATATGAGAGAGTGAGAGAGAGAGATGGACAAAGACAGGAAGTGAGAGATGGACAGACAGGTAGGCAAAGGTGAGGTGGGAATAGAAATATATATGTATAAATAATATATATAAATGTAGGATACAGACATGAAGAAAGCTGTTCATATGAATAACCAAGCTTTCATTCATAAAAATGTCTAGAGAGTTTCCTGTTCTCCATTCATAATCTGAAGCCCCCCCACCAACCAATCAAATAACACAGCACAGTTTGTGTTGCCATGGTAATACACTCACGTCTGAGGGCTTCTGGCTGCTGGAAGCTTTGACCAGCAACTGCCTCTCGGCCGCAAATGCCCTCTGCATCATGTCCGCCTACAGCACGCAAACCAGACAAAGAACAAGTCTGAATATTTATACACACAAAAATGCTAATACCGGTATACAACATCTACACTTAATAAACCTTCACATGCATTTGAAAGACACCCTCAGTAAAGCATCTCAAGAATTAAAAGAATCTTTTTAATTTCAGAAGCAGATATAAAATGATCTGATAGCAGTCAGTGATTATATTTAGACACTGTATGTTATGGCAGTACATACATGTTTCTGGACATCTCCTCCGATCTTCTTACTGAGGGCCAAGTACACAGCCACAGGTCCTGACACCAGGGCATCGTAGGCCTCCACGTAAGCAGACACGACTGCAGAGAGGGGGAGCAGGGTCACCACACACACACACACACACACACACACACACACACACACACACACACACACACACACACACACACACACACACACACACACACACACCACACACACACACACCACACACACACCACACACACACACTCAACCGGGACCAATAGCTTCACTAGTACTTAATATGACATCAGAAACCAAACACACTGATAAGAGGCAGTGTGAAGAGATGAAGTCATCCGTTATAACCTGTATATGGGCATCACCCATAGAGACCAGCAATCCATGAATCAACAATGGTGTCGTCCCCACACCCTGACTCGTGTAACTACATGAGGGGCAATAGCTCATGGCCTTTGCACTGCAGTACTGTGACCGACTAATCACAACTGTAACACTACAATTCATTCTACTGCTGTGACTAGAAATAATGCAAGGACTGATGATAACTATAGTGGTGATGAGTTCATACCTCCAGAACCACCTGCTCCACCTGCTCCGCCCCCTGCTGGGCCAGAGACCGCCTCCAGCCGGGTCACCGCCACCTCCAGACGCTGCACCAGACCTGCCAACTCTGCCATCCTATAACACACACACACACAAACACACACACACATATTATAACACACAATACTAATTGCAGATGTGACACACCCACCCAGACAGGAGTAGGATTTGGACAGTGCATGATGAGTTCTGCTGCATTATACAGGACAGATCAGTATGCATTACACTCCAGGGAAATCAAGGCAATGACCTTATTATTATTAGAACATACTCTACCGCTTCAGCTACAACAAGGACATAGACAAACTTAGACGGACCTGCACTTAAAATATTTTAATATTCTGCTTAAATAATCAAAACTGACTCGGGTGGACGCCCCAGGTGAATGTCCTGTGACTATGCAACAAAAAAATCTGCCAACAGACATGGCTCACTCAGAGGAGTAATGATGATGCACCATCTGCCTGCAGATCCAGTCAGGATTGCCATGTGCCATGGAATGATCTAACATCCCCACTGTATAGTCGGGAGCAGGCTTTACCCAGTGATCATTATCCACCTGAACCCCCAGCCTCGCCTCCACAGAACACAAGACATTTAAACCGCTGAATTATCTAAAGGGAACACATTCACAGCCGAGCACAAACGCACACAGGCAAGCGCAAAAATAGGGTTTGATGACATCAGCTTTTCAGGAAGCCACCCAGTTTCAGTGCAGTTTCTAGCCACTGCTGTCAGCCAGGGCTCCAAGTTCAGAACCATCACAAAGCCTCACTGTTTTGCTAAACTGAAGGCTTTATACTGCTTGCTGCTCAAGTAACTGTCTGGGTTTGTGGGAGTGATCCTATCTAAACCACCTACCAAAACAATTGTCTGTGTGTGTTTACAACTACAGCAACAATCCTTTAAAGTTTAAACAGCCACCCCTCTTTCCACATTTTCTTGTTTCCTGCATGCCTTCTTTCACTTCCGGCATTCTCTCCATCTCTCTATTATGCAACTGCAAGCCGACACCCCTCCAATCAGAGGTGCTTTCACCTGGCTGGAGTGGAAAATCACAGGTGTGTGTACATAGACACACACACAGGTACAGCACCACCGCAGCAGGTAGGTGCATCAATTAGTCACTATTAATGAGCAGATCCGGTTGCTGAGGAAACATGTAACATGCTTGTCGTTGGGTTTGTACAATAAAGATAAAATCCTTCGCTTTGTTCATGGCCAAGAGAAACAGAGCAATTCAGCGCCTGCCTGCAATAAACAATGAAACTGGACCAGATAAGAGCAATGAGGCCGGCACTACACTACCTGGGGAGTTTAAATAAATGACTTGTGCAAGACCTTTGTCTTTTGTCTTCTCTAAAAAATCTCCAACTCCCCAGCAGCATTTCTCAACATCTGTTATATGTGGATGTTCTGCTTAAGTCTCGACGATCTGCATGTCGAGGATTTCATTTCTGTGCTGTCTGGATGATCACATCATCAATGAAGGCATGTGGGCCGGCGAGCTCACACAGTCTGATCAGTGCAAAGCTTGACCTCATTGGCAAGGGAGGCGTTTGTGAAGTCGCAGTGCAGAGCTAAACGACTCAGGACTTCACCTGAATGAGAGAAGAAAGCATCTCCCTACTGTCGAGCACACCCCACTCTGCAATCATCGCCTCTACTCGCGGGATTAAGTCCTATCATTTGGTCAACAAACCGTGAAAGCATCCCATAATGAGGGCGTCAATAAAAATGTGGACAAATGTCACGGACTTTATCTTTGTGTTTAGTTACTCTAGTTCTGTTTTCTGCATGCTATATTTAAAGGGTCTTTAAATTGTGCTTATATCATGCACAATATCAGAGAATGCTCTGGGCAGTTGCGTAATTGGGCACACATGCCTTATAGCATTAGACAAGACACAATCTGAAGCGTGTGTATTCGGGACCGAAAGCAGGTCAACTGTGCTGTAGCGCTGGAAGTTAGGCCAGAACAGACCCTGGCTGTTTTTTTACGCTAGAACACATTCCGCGATTCTGGCTAGCTCGTGAAGTTTGTCTCCTAGACACCACAGGCACAGGCCGGTCATAATAGGATTGGCTGTATCGTTACAGTGCAGCGCTAACAGCTAACGCACAATAGAAAAGGCAAACTGACAGCATCAAGCTAACCTGCTAGTTCAGGCAACCACGAACACCCAGAATACATTTTAATAAGTCACAAACATCAATAGAAACATGACAAACTAACAAACATGGCCGTGGAGTCAGGTCTTCGAACGCAGATGAAAACAAATGAATGCAGAAGACCGCCGCCTCCCTTCATCTTTCGTCTATTTCCTGCATTTTCGCAATTCTCCTCCCTGATCAGACAGCACAGCCCTTCCTTTTTTGTGTAAACTTTCATCTTCTTCAGACTGTCTCTAAATATCAACAGCATGCTAGTTATCCAGTTGTCTAGAATCTGGATGCAAATTAATCATTTGAAAATTAGGGGAGATTTAATTTTAAATTTATGAGCAGCGGCGTCTGGTGTACTTGACATGACGATAGCTAGCTAACATTAGACAGCTAGCTCCATGATTTCAGACAAAAACGGATGCATGTCAGCAAATACACTACGCATTATGTCATGGGCTAAGTAGAGCACCATAGCTAGTACTTCTCACATTTAAGCAAAAATGTTTCCAACAACTAAAACCAAGGCCTTACCTCTGCTTTCAGACTGAATAGGGTTGTCGTTAAGCGCTTGTCTACAGTTTGGGTGTAGGTACCTGGTCGCTGAAACAGTCTGTTCTTCCTGTATTAGTAGAAGAGGAGTACCCAGTTGTCACCGCGCCGCGCCGCTTCCGCCCTCACGCGGCCACCATTCCTTCTCCTTATATGGACTGGAGAGACAGAACAAGTGAAAAACGTGTGAATCAGGAAGACAGAGATGAAGCTCCAGGGATGTGCTGGTTATATTGTTTGCTCTCAAGAAAGACCACTTATTATTATTTAATTCACAGCATATGCTGTTGTGCTTAACAGAACAAGAACGTTCCTTGTATTCTTGTATTTGAAATGTATTCTTTTATAAACTATAGTTGACACACGACAGCACTTCTTGTAATTGCATGGTGTATGTAAGTATGTAAGATAATGGTTAAGAGCATTGCATCTCATTTGGGGCCCTCTCAGAGCACAGTACAGCCCACTGAGCCCATGAACCTTCCTGTGGGATCCTTCATTAAAGCCCTTCATTATTCAGTTTCACCATGTCCACTCCAGTGCAATGCTCTGTGTCTTACCCACTGTTGTTTGCTCAATGCAAGGTAAATGTGATTATGACTTGGATGGAACAGACAATGCAATGATGCATCGAATAAGAGGACAAACAAAAAGCAACTAAACTGTGTAGGACATTTTTTTTTAGCTTGTATAGCCTTTTTTCACTCTGGCAGGGGGACTGCCAATGGAAACTAGCCTTTTGGCTATAATTGGGTGCATTTACATTTTAATGTTCATGAATGTACACTGTCCCTCTTGGTCAAATAAATAAATTGATTGATTGATTAACTGTGTATGAAAAGTAAGTTTAGCTCTGGCCTTTTGATTCAGTGTTACATGTACGTTTCAGAGTCCTGGCATATTTGCATCCCAGTCAAACTAAGTGGTGCTTGTCTGAGCATGTCGGAAACTATTTGTGAAGCGGCTCTCTGTGGTAAAGGTGCAGACACACAGTGAGGACACGTGTAAGAGCCAGAACAGAAGACAGGAGCAAGAGAAGAAGAGTGCTATTAAGTGCTATAAGAGCCCCAATCTCATTACTGCTAGGGATCTGAAGCAGCTCTCTCTAAGATTGTGTTTAACGCATGCTTACGTGCACACACACACACACACACACATCTGATTACTGCTGGAGAATCTGAAATAGGTCCCACCGAGGGAGTAAAAGCTGATTGAGTGACCCAGACACCAAAGCTCACATAGCTGCCAAAAGAGACACAATTTAAAAACACTTGTATGTAGCCATCACACACACACACACACACACACACACACACACACACACACACACACACACACACACACACACACACACACACACACACACACACACACACACACACACACACACACACACACAAACAAACAAACAGCCTCTCCCACATTAGAACATGCAGCCATGACAATGTCCTGATTATAACTGTACTACAACACACGCGTTACAGAAAAAGTAAAAACCAAAAGTCACTGAAATACAACTTTAGTTGATTTTAATTTACAGTATCCAGTTTTATCATCACATGACAGTGAAAATCCTTCACTTAAGAAAAAAATTATGCGAAAACAAACGATAAAATCCAAATGGAATCCCTTCATATTGTAGCTCAAGTCTGTCAGCGTTCACAGTCGCCCGATGGCCATAATCCCCTCTGCAAAGTAGCCAGGGAAGTCGCCACAGCTCTTTACATTCACAAATGAATCCCTTCACGAATCCCTCTCTGTCACTTCTCCCAGTCCACCCCACTAAGGGCAGGACCACAGGTCCAAATCTCAGCTCCCTATCAGATAGGGGTATCAGTACTGCAGTGTTAGAGAGCCATTGGCATAGAGGCAGAACAGACAGAACAAACACAGAACAATTCCCTTAAGGGTTCTCCTTTCTATTCCAGTTCTGGTGTGAGGGTTCCTGACACAGATTCCTAACAGAAACACCTACATAGGACAAAGTGCATCAGATGTGATTTGATTGGGTAAAACTGAACGAGTTAAACCGAGATGAGCAGTGGTCGTCCAAGCTTAAAACAGTGAGGCTGAGGGGGGAGGAGCAGTGGTCATCCAGGCTGACCTCTCAGTCAGGATGTCTGTAGTGAGTTGTGCCCTTTGACCTTTGTGTCTGCACGTCGTCATTTTCGAACAGACTGTGGTCAGGAGGTGGGCAGTGATAGTCCAGTGTCATTAAACGAGTGTCCAGTGTTGAGATGGCTTTCCAGACTAACAGCATTTCCCCCTATTCTCTGATTGGGTCTCTAACCAGGGTGGTCATTACTGGTGGCCAACATATTTTGCTGGTGATCAGAGTGGCACAGAGCTGACCAATTCCAAACGGGACATAATGCCACAAGGCCATACAGATATAATCTGTCAGACACCGCAGAACACACACAGTATATAACCACATGCAGACATTTCCGCTAAACTTAAATGCATTAAAAACAATCTTACAATCTCATGCACAAACATTGTTGGTGGTTAGTTTTTTAAGACAAGGGTCTGTGTCAACACTATTGCCACTGGCTTCAAGGAAGAGTTGGTGTGTGTGTGTGTGTGTGTTTGGGGGAGTTTCAGTGAACTATGTCTGAAGTGACACCCAGTTATGTGGAAGTAAACGTGTGTGTGCATGCTTGAGGTATGTGTGTAGGGGGAATTGTATGGGTGTGTGTGTGTGTGTGTGTGTGTGTGTGTGTGTGTGTGTGTGTGTGCGCATGTGTGTGCGTGGTATGCACTACTTCTAGCTTCTTCCTTCTCTTTGCACCCCTCATTCTGCATTCTGTGTTTACAGGGTGCAGAGCAGGACTTCCCAGACTTGGGGTATATAGGACCTCCCCCTGGCTCAGTGTGGGGACTGGGGTGGGTGGGGGGGTGCAGCTCAATGTTTAGGGGGTGGGGGGACAGCAGGACCACAACTAAAGTCCACCCCCTCCTTCACAGTTAGCTGTAGGGGTGCCCTGGAGGGGGTGGGGAGGGGGGCAGCATGTGTGGCTATGGCAGCCGATGCTAAAGAAGCTCCTCCCTCTGCGACTTCTTGGCTCTGGTGGGGCCCAGGCCGTTTCTCAGGGTTCCGTTCTGGGGCCGCAGCAGTTGGCCCCTCTCTCGGTCTCGCTCCAGCCAGGGCGTCCCCCCCTGAGCGTCGTCGCTGTCAAGCTCGGAGTCGGATCGCATGAGCGCTGAAGAGGAGGGGGGAGGGACCGCCTTTACCCGAGCTGTAGGGCATGAAAAAACCTTGTGAGTGAGTGTGTTTGTAAGTGCCGAATGTGTAAAATGTTAACAAGGAATGTATTTGGTATCTGTTTGAGTATGTAAATCATGTGTCATGTTGTGTATGCAGGTGATGTGTCCATTGTGAGGTTATTTAGAGGTTAGAGGCGTGCATATAACGGCGTGTACGCGTGTACACAGAAGTGTTATGAATTGCATGAATTTGAATGATGGAGGTGGGTATTCGCTATTGTGTGCTATTTGTGGGTAGTCTGACTGAGGTGCATGTGAACCCAGTGTGAGCGCGCGATCGTGTGCGTTTACCAGTTCTGGGTGTGTGTTTACCAGCTCTGGGAGCATGTAGTTCTAAGGCGTCCTGTTCATCGCCCTCCAGCATCTTATAGCGACTCTTTCTCCGCACTCTGCTTTTACGCCTGATCAAGAACACACACACAGACAGGAACATGAAATGAGACACACCACTCTCTATCCCTCGCTCTTTGGGTATAGAAAACGTAAATACAGTATAATATCACGCTCACCTGCGGCAACAACATACGATGCCCCAAACCAGTGTTGCTATGGCAACTACAATCATGAATGTTGCTATAGTCACATATAGCACACTCCATTCTGAAAAGGAAAGACTTTTAATCCACAGCATTTAACAGACTGTATCCACGCACAGACACTATTGCGTATTCAAAACATAAAAACATCAGTTGTATAATCAAACAACACAAGTGATGTTCACGTTTTCACAAGTGATGCCCACGTTTTGCTTCTTAGAGATAGGAGTTTTTCTGACTCCACACAAAACAGCTATGCTAAAACAGTCATCCCTCTGTGGACCATCTGATTGGCAGACATTCGCCATCTCACTTACAGAGATACATAACCAACAATATGCTACCATGTATATCTTAGCCAAATAAGGTGAAAACACATTTATTCTTCACTGGCGAACTGTATGTGCTTATAAAGACTTCAACTGTATGTTGGCAGTCACTAGGAGAAGTACCCTCATCCAGATTTACACTCCATCTTGCTCACTACAATATGCTGAAGAGCAATGTGTAGTGGTGTCACCCACATGCAACAGATAACCCCTTTTAAGAAATAATAAAAAAAATTCTTCCTGAAAATCCAGTTCCTTTAATCTTCGGTCAGATATCTGACTTTTACTCCAGGGAAACTTGGATGGATGGATTGTGAAGCTGAATGGATGGAATGGATTTCAGCATTTGCCCTTTTATGGCTTCAGTCCAACTGGTGCTTCCTTATATAGAACCTCACTTTTACATTACATTAATGAATGTAAAATGTCAAATCACCAGCCCAACACTAAAACAAACAGCCAGCTCGGTTCAACTTCAACTCAAACCAGGTCTTGTGTAGAAGTGACTGTTTGTCTCTTACCACAGTTACTCTCGGCATCGCCAAGCTGTGTGCGGATGAAGTTCTCCATCCAGAAAGGGTGGCACACACACCTCCGTGTAAACGAATCACACTCGCCATGGTTCGAGCAGTTCAGCTGGCAGACTGCAGAGAGCGCGAGATGGAAAGAGAGAAAGAAAGAGAGGGGGAGCAGGAGAGCAAGGAGAGAGAGGGCCCCTGGTCACATTGCGTTCCTCACAGACATGTAACACTTGTGTGGTAAGACTGACTCTCCGTATCCGTATTCGTGTCTGTATCTGTCTGTATCTATGACGGACACTGAAGCATGAGCGTTACTCACTGACAGTGTCCACCCGGCGGGCTTTGAAGATCAGGAAGTCGTTCTTCTGCTTGCGGAGTTTGTTCCGCAAACCCGTGGCAACGCTGTGCCCAGAGAGGGGTGGGCGGCCTGGACCCCCAGACACCAGAAACACCAAACGTGTGCTGGAGGGAACACATATACACAGACACAGATGAGAACACACACACACACAAACACACTTAATCTGTACGTGTCCATTAGCGCAGAAACTAAGAGAAACTCAAAGGTAGGGAGAGTGTTGCAGGAAAGGGGGTGGAGTTACCTGAGCTCATTGAAGGCGCTGATCTGCCTGACGATGATGTCACTGTCGAGCACGCCCAGTAGCACCCCCACCTGTCGCAGGAGCATGTCTCGCTGGCGGTGGGTCACCTGAGACACACTCACCTCCAGCAGCAGCTCCACCAGGTCATGCTCCCACACATCTACACACACACACACAACAGAGAAAGAGATTACATTCCTAAACACCTCACAAACCAGCTGCACCAGCTCACACCATCTACATGACATGCACACTTTCCCCTTCTAGGCCACGTATGTAAACAAGCGATTAAGGTAATTTTCAATGAATCAATTGTGGCTAAAGCTTCCAATGTAGTTCCTACAACAGCCTAAAATCATTCCTAGAGCCACAATGAATGAATGAACTCAAGTGAGCTGCAGCTGAATCCACTGATTCCAGTAAAATTCCTTGCTGTTGTCTTTAAGATGTTTATTTTTGCGTTCCGTAGCACAGTAATTTTCCACAATTTGAACTATACAGTCTTGCTTAGTCAGCTATTTAACCTGAGCTGACAGAGTGGCATTCCACTGAACTTCTTCCTGCCAATATGGCCTCAGTATGGTTTGCAACATCAACTGCTAAATCTCTATTGTGCAGCATTGGCTTTCAGGCTGTTTTCTGTTAGTGCTTAAACCATTTACAACAGGTAGCAGACTAGGTTAGACTTCTTTTACTTTGTTTTCAGAACACCTCATTTCAGGTGTCTGTTTGTCTTAAGGGTTTCAAGAGAGGAGTACTCAACTTATTCAAATGCACATATATAAACTCATAATTGCATAACTTACACATGACAAAATCATTCTAAATAGTTGCCCACTGCACACACATTTGAACCTTACTTCAAAGGTGGTGTATTCAGTGAGCTGTTTTAGGCAAATTCATGTTTTTAAATGTACATAAAAACACACAGCCAGCCAGCCAGTTTCTGGCTAATTCACTAATTCATTAATGTAAACACACAGTCACAGTCTTTGACCCTTATGACCTGGGTGACTGACCTGGCTTGACCTCCACGCTGCCATGGTCCACGCTGATCTGTCCCTTGCTGTCCGTCACGGTCAAGGTGAAGGCGTACTTCCCCTCCACCAGGTTCCCTAGCAACAGCACTGCCTGGTGGTCGGAGTTATTCAGCACATCCTGCAAAGGTAGAGGAGAGGGGTGCCTTCGCATCAGTGGAGCGGTGGGGTGAAAAATAAAATGAGGGTATGCCCGGAGGAAGTCTGATCCCCAACAAAAAGACTTCTCTTCTCTTCTTAAGCAATGCCCCTCAAAACTGCCCCAAGCCAGCAATGCCCCTCAAAACTGCCCCAAGCCCCCCCCCCCCCCCCCCCCCCCAATTATCTGTCTATCCTCCCCCAACAACCCTGGCTAACTAATAGTGAAGTAAAAATATGACAAATAAAACAAAATAAATACTGAGAATCAAGTCGTCAATTCTCAATAATCTGATGCAAAACGAATCAAATCAAATCAAATCAAATCAAATCAAATCAAATCAAATCAAATCAAAGAAAACTGAGACATCAAATCACTAATCCCCACTAATGGAATTCTCTGGAATTGACTCAGCCATTTATAACCGTAGGGCCTGGAAATCACCATCACTATTAATACTAATGAGGATGTGAACAAAGAGAACAGAAACTGGCTCTTCTTGTTCTATCTCTATCCCTTCAACACCCCAGAGAGGCTGCAATGAGACACATGGCTCAGCTCCCAGTATCAGCACCATGAGATGGCAGTGTGACGGAGGTTATAGGAAGTGATATTTAAATGTACTCGTGATTTAGTGTCAGTGGTGTAGTGTCTCTAAGAGGAGTGCTCAAATAAGTGCGGTCATATGATTAACTTTGCTGTAATAGAGCTTGGTTGGTTCAGGATAGTGCCGTCATGTGACTGGTAAGTTTAGTGCTGTATTGTAATTGGCTGCTGACCCCGGCTGCTGGGCTGCTTTCGTCTCGGGTCCACAGGTAAGTGATGCCGCCTTTATCATCAGTGGACCGGGACCCATCCAGCACTGCGGTCCGGACCGGGAGGGTGATGGTGGCACTGGACAGAACTTTTGCTACTGGAGGCTGGTCCATCTCTGCAGGAGTAAAGTGACACCTCAGAGGAATGCAGACACACACTCTGTACATGCATACCTACACCATCTTATGTCGCATACATTTCACACCCAAGTTGACAGACACAAATGTTTGCACTACCTTCCCGGACGATGACATTGACGATGTCGGAACTCTTCTCGTTCCTCTCATCCGTGACAGTCAGGGTGAACTCATAGACACCCACTTGTAGACCCGTCACCGTGGCAACTGCACTGTCTGCATTCTCAATTTTCACTCCGTCTGGGCCTCTGAGGAAGACACCAAAGCATATGAGGCATATGTGTGTGGGTTTGTGTGTGTGTGTGTGTGTTAAAGTCTCTGTGTGCGAGTACTGTCTTTGCACGGCTTTGCATTGTATAGCTGTGAAAGCCCCCATGTCCTCACTTTGTCTGTCTCCAGTGGTAGGTGGCAATCTTCTGGTCATCTTTGCTCTTGCTGCCATCCAGTGTTGTGCGGTCCACTGGGAGGGTCAGCTCTTTCTCTGGGCCAGCGTTGGCCTCGGGGGGCTTATTATTCTCTGAGACATTTATAGGAAAAATACAACAGCATTAACAATTCATTTTAATAATACCTCTAAAATTCAAAATGTTTTCAAAGACATACATATCCATACAAAAGAGCATTTTATTTAATATCAAATGTGTGTAGAAATCAATGTAGATAGTGAATAGTGTATGTGTGTGAGTAGAACATGAGGTCACACTTTATTTGGATGGTCCCCAATAGACCATCTACAGATGCTCAGATTATAAAAACACTATCTGTTGAAACGCTGTTAACTACAATTCATGGTTACGGTTAGGGTTAGTGGTTGGGTATGGTTAACGTGAGGTTCAGTGAACAATTGGAAAGACTGAACTTGAATTTCAACAAACCATCTGTAAAGTCTCTGTAGGCGGACTATCCAAAGGAAATGTCACCAAACCTGTGAATAGTTGAGTAAGCTGCACCTGTCTGTACATGTGCTGAGTGGTTCCTGGTAGTAATCGTGTGTGTGGGTGGAAGTAAGGCCATGGCACTAGTAGGTGAGTAGGAGCACATGCGGGTGCCTGACATCTCTGATAGCTAAGTTGTAGGACTCACCTGGCTGGACTATGACTGTGACCTCAGCCGTGTCCTGCTGTCCGGCTGAGTCAGTCACAGTGAGCTTGAAGGTGTAGTCTCCCTCCTGCAGGGCGGACAGCTGAAGGATGGGGGTACGCACACCCTACAGATACACAACCAAACGACACATGAGGCCTGCATTGACCACAACCGCCAACCATGCATTACATCTTCAAACATTTTTTTCTTTAATTAACAGGCATCCTCACCATTACAGTGCATAAGCTCTACAGACTCTACAGAGAGACACAAACTTCAGGGGCAGATGTACTTACAGGTTAGCGCACGTTTTCTGTGTCATTTCGCCGCAACCTGTGCCTCAAAACGTGGCATGGTACAAAGTCCAAACCGACCGCACATTCCTAAAAGTGCATTCTGCGGGAGCGCACAATGACTATTTATGTTTTTTCCGCCTTAGTCATATGCATTCATGGGTGCGTCGTGGGAAAAGTGGGTATTCCGTTGTATGTGTGAAAACTGTAGGGAAGCACGCTTGTCTGTTTTGTGATTTCATTTTTTCCGGCCTTTTAAATGCATGTGTAATCCAGATTGCACGTTTGACGCCTGCGTAGGAAAACTTCCGGAATAATGCAAACGGAATTCCGAGCACCATTTTTGCTCATTTTAGCCACGTTAAAAACAACCTTTTTGTTTTGTTTACTTTTTTATGTATTTCCATCTGTTGTTCACTTTATCCACTTCCCTTTGTGTAGCTGCTACAGCTTTAGCTTTGATTGTTATAACCGCCCGAACAGGTCTAGTATTTTATGAGTGGGTGTAGAATTAGGGACCTGTAATATCTCTCTTTGTTGACACCTCTTTAGGTTTCCTGATCGCATTTCCTGATCGCTAAACCTTCCTTTCGTTTTCTGTCAGTCGACCATTCCATGATTCCAGCCAATTGCGCTTCCATTTGTGATTCCTTTTAGTTGAAAGCGCCGCAGATTACAGTTAGAGGGTGGTGACCAGGCTGGTAATTATGTGATCAGCCACAAGTATAGTACATTCAAGATAATGTAGACGGGCCAAGTCGCTTTTTGAGCTGCACTCTCCAGTGTACGTACATCTGCCACTTTATATCTTAACAAACACACACACACACACACACACACACACACACACACACACACACACACACACACACACACACACACACACACACACACACACACACACACACACACACCACACACACACACACACACACACACACACACACACACACACACACACACACGCACACACTCCATGGCCCTCCACTCACCTGCATCTCCACCACCTTGCCCTTGCTGTTGGGACTGAGAGACCACTCATAAGCCAGAGGTTCGTGGTCGTCTTTGCTCTGGTTGCCGTAGAGCGTGACGGAGTTGCGGGGCAGGGTGATGACCTGGTTGGGGCCAGCATTGGCCACTGGCTGGTAGTCCATGGCCTTATGCACCAGCAACGAGGCCTGGGTGGAGCTCTGAGCACCATCAGAGTCTGTCACAGTCAGACTGGGGGAGGTAAAGGGAAAGGACATAAGTATAAACCTCCGTCTTTTCTTTTTATTATTATTTCCTCAAACACACAAACAGAAACTAAATATGAAATGAATATGTGGCATCATAATCAGCACAGACTTCAGGTTCATTTCAAAACCATTGGACCAGCCTTTAACCAATCAGCATTAACCACTATGGGATTGCTGTACTTTCTACTTGGCCACTAACAACAAGGGTGCAAGTTTATATATTAACCTTTTCCCAAACCCCCTTGGCAGTAAGGAAACAATGTATTTGCCCTTGATGAGTACATTGTTCTTGCTCTGGCTTTAATTCTACAATGTTTGCTAGCGTTGCTACTACTGCTTGTATCGGTTCATCTAGCTCCAGCACTGCAGTCATTGTTGTAACTCCATTTCAAATAAACACTTCATTTCAACATCATCGTGCTTAGCTTAGCTTGCTGATTGGTGAGTGGTCCACCCTTCAGAGTGGCTGAGCGATTCATCTTACAAAAAGGTTTTCAGATTATAATCTCAGCAAAAACTGAGCCAAGGCAGGTGGAACTAGGCCAGACTGCTGCCTTCAGGAAATCAGGATTAAGAAACTGAAGCCACAGGGGTAGACTGACGGGTTAAACTAGTTATCAGAGGACACTGATGGTCCACAGATAGAAGTCACACAATAGCAGAATACAGACAGAACAAAAAACTGTATCCTTTGAAGTGGAGACTCAGTGATGATAGGACTGGGGAGAAGATCACATTCAAACATAGGCCTAGCCTAGGATGTCCCACACAATAATATTAAAAACATTAAGGGGTGTACCAACATAGGCCAAAGCCCTTCATTTGAGTGCTGCCAGCCAGCAAAAACTTACAAGAGGAGAGATCAAAGGAACTACTTGTGAGGGGGCCAGATGGTGATGTGAGTGAAGTTAAGGTAAAGGTTTGAAAGTAGACTATGAGATTTACCTGAAGGTGTAATTCCCTGGGACCAGGTTGGTGAGGGTGAGGATGTCTGTGTCCGCAGAGACCTTCTCCTCCCTGAGGGGGCCCTTGACCTCCTCCCAGTGCCACTTCACGATGCGCTCATCATCTGTACTCTCTGCAGGGGGGGGACAGTCCAGACATGACTAACACTGTGAGACTCAGAGGAAGATACCACTGAAGGTCAACACGGAACAGGCTGGGACATGCCCACTTAGGACCCCCCCCGCCCCCACACACACATCGATAAACAAATACACAGGGTAAAGAAAGAGGATATGTGTATATGTGTACATTCCCTCCTTTTCTAAACATCCTCAAAAGATGGAAGGTCTGTGTATGTGTGTGTGTCTCTCTTCTGTGTGTGTGTGTGTGTGTGTGTGTGGTGTGTGTGTGTGTGTGTGTGGTGTGTGTGTGTGTGTGTGTGAAAAAGGGTTCAAATTGCTCAATTTGTTGCTGACATCACTACAGCTATGGTCAGATGGTAGCACAGGAGTCACTTACGGCTGGCGTCTATCACTGTGGAGCTGGTAGGCAAGGAGATCTCCTGGAACTTTGGGGAAACCACAGCAACCGGCGGTTTGTTGACACGGGGCTCTGAAGGTGCGTGAGGAAGCACAACAGTCTCTTTTAGATAATGGGTTGAGGACTACACACTGATACAGATGTAAGGATGAGGCTATATGTGAGTGTGTATGACTGTGACTCACATATGGCAACTACTATTTTTGCATTGTGAGTCATGTGTGGCCGTCCAAAACAAACGCTGCGACTCATGTGTATGGGGCACGCATGCAAGGATGCGCACACACACGAACACATGTCTGTGCACCATGTCCACATCAGCTGGAGAGTGTATGCAGAACAAGAGCGGTGACCTCACCTGGCTTGACGCTGACGTTGACGTAACCTTCCCCATGAGCTCCTTCGCCATCAACAATGACCTCGAACTCATAATGCCCCACTGTCAGCTGCAATACACACACAAACACACACACACACACACACACACACACACACACATTTAGTTGAGGATGAAGAATGATGTGAATAATGGCTTTGCAGCTGATGTTTCTACTACTGCTCTAGAGGGTAGGAGGATCTAGAAGCACCTTGCTGAGCTTGAGGGTTTTGCTGCGTTTGCCCTCCATCTCTCCACTGTAGTCTTTGGGGTGTGTCTTCAAGCGCCAGTCAAATGTGTAGCTTGTGCCTGAGAGGGAGGGAATAAAAGAGAGAGAGAGAGAGACAGAGAGAGAAGGAGAAACAGATAGAGAGAGAAATGTAAATGTAGACAGAGTAAGAGAGAAGCAGAGATAGAGAGAAAGGGAAAGCAGAATGGCAGAAAGTGGAGGAGTGGTGAGATCAAAGCAGGTATATCTGACCAGATGACACAATTAGATGCTCAGATTTAAAATTCCCCTGAAAGGAAAACAAAAGACTCAAATCTAGACCTGAAAAAACTGAATCCACATGACAGCACACTGGACAGGCTTACTCATGAGACTTTGGTTTTCTGCACTAAATCACTGCCTGAAGTGCCCATCATCCTTATTTTAAGCCTACAAAGACACCGTTGTACTCACCATTTTAGATCTTACTCATTGCAGACGAGGCCTCTGACAAATTTGACTATTAACAGAACTGGACAGGCTACTTCACTCTAGGCTTAATGTGTGGCAGTCTGCAAAGCTAGGTTCATTCCCAGATTTGAATATAGCATGCCTTGTTCAGAGTCAGTGGGCAGGATTGGATTCAGCAGACATGTCTTCATAATAAAGACATGAATGGGAGGGCCCATCTTGAATGTAGCTGCAGTGTTGTGCAGATGGCTGGCATGTTATGAAAAATAGGTCATATGGAAGGGGGGTAGGGTTAAAGGGGTGGGGGGTAAACAAATATGATGTGAATGATTGGCACCTGGGGGAGGGGCCGGCACCACGAAGGCATTGAGCTCCACCTCGCTCCGCGGCAGCATGACTTCCACGCTGTTCCCAGCGGACACCACCAGCTCCCGCACTGCCACAGTCAAAACAGGGATTTGAAGAGATTAAACTCGTGCCGAGGGCTCTGGAGCAGAAGCTAATATGAAATATCAAATAGATATGTGCACTGGAGCATAGACACAGAGCTGCAGCGGCAAAGCTAGTCACTGATCTGTACTAGAATACAGGCAGGCACACACACACACACACACACACACACACACACACACACACACACACCACACACACACACACAAAGACTATTCAGAAATCTAATCTGCAGGTATGCACAACACTGTTCCCATGAGGCTTTGCTCCAGAGAGGCTGTGCCATACCAGCCTGAGTGGGTGATGGCGTGGGCTGGAGTTTGGGGGCGGGGCTTGGCACGCTTGCATTGCTACTGGATGGGACCACTTCTGTGGTTCCTTCAGCGGAAGACGAGTTTGGCTGAATGGGAGGCGGTGGCACAGAGACTTCACTCCCATTGACGGGCTGCTCCAGACTCTTATTGGCTGTCTGTGGGAGGGCCACACCACTGGCTGAAGTGATCGGAACCAGGGAAGTAGTAGCCTGAGCACTAGAGACGTGCTGTTGAGAAGCAGAAAGGTCGAGTGAGAAAGAGAAAAGGAAACACTGATTCAAACTGGAAAAAAAAAAAAAACATGTAAAAAATAACAGTGTGTGTGTGTTTTCTATCTCACCTTGTGCGTGCCCCTGTGGCTGGATGTAGCACGCCGCGGTCTCCGCTGCCTGTGCGCGGTGCTCTTGCTGAGCTGCTGCAGCAGGCCTAGGGACTCCACGTGGGGCTGGGGCAGGGAGGTGATGGAGCATCCGCCTGGCCGGGAGCAGCTCAGCAGCACGCAGCGGCCCCCCAGGGTCCACACCGCGCCGCAGGCCGGCTCCAGGCAGCAGGACTCCCAGCACTGTGGCCCACCTCGCCCCACGGCCAGGGGCCGCCAGCCCAGGCCGACCACACTGCTCCAGTGGATGCCCAACACACCCCCCGTCACCCGACACATCCCCGCTGTGTGTGTGAGACAGAGATAGAGAGAAACAGAGAGACAGGCAGACAGTTACATTCATGGATCCATCATTCCCAGGGCACAGAAGCATAAGCCATTCCCTTGTTAAAACAGGATAGTGTCGGTTCTGTTCACTCTTTTACCAGCGCAGTCACAGGAAGCAGAGCAGAACCACACAAAACAACAACACAAAGGTTGCCTGGGACCCGTAGGACCGGTCAACTCTCACAACATCACACACAAGGCAAGGGCTACTTTACTAAGGTGACAGCAGAGCCAGGGCAATACTATGGGATGGGGGTGTAACACTACACCCCCTGAGTCCCTGCTGGCAGGAGCCCCGACGCTTTCTGATTGGTGGAAGCAAACAGGAGAGTTGGCTTACTTTGTGCCCTGATTGGCTATGACACACAGAGTCTTTGTACTGTTCTTCACAGAGTTTCACAGAGAACAACACTACCAGAGACTGACTACAACAACCATCATTCACACACACACACACACACACACACACACACACACACACACACACACACACACACACATACAGACATTCCAGTCACACAGATACACACTAACACACTCAAGATCTCGAACCCAATACATGTTGATCTCATTGCATTTAGTAGACTCTTTTATCCAAAGCGACTTACAAGGATGTATACACATTTTACATTTACACTGATGGCACACAGCACATCAGGAGCAATTAGGGGTCTTGCTCAAGGACGCTTCGACAGGGAATCGAACTAGCAACCTTCTGATTACTAAAAGACTTCTCTACCTCCTGTACCACCTGTGCCCCACATGCGCACACACAAGCCTCAAACAACAATCATTCACACACACATATTCACACAAACCAACTGCTATTCACATACATACACACATTCAAAAACATGATCACACACAAAGCCACAGACTCAGTAGAGAACTATTATTCACATGTATACACACACCTCCACATGCACACCCAAAAACACTTTGTAATACACAGAGCAGAGGAATCCTACACATGACCAGAGCCATTGATAACCATCACTCACACATAAATACAAATACACATACGCACACCTTCACAACCACTGACATATACACCACTCGACAGAGCATACTGCTACTGACAGCCATTCATACACCATACATACCCTCAAATTCTACTGAATGTGAGATTCAAATGGTGCTCGGATGCCCGTGCATACCTGTGCGTTGTTAGTGCATGATGTAGGCATACCTGTGTGTTTCAGTAACATCTGAGCATACCTTTCTGTGTGTGTGTGTGTGTGTGTGTGTGTGTGTGTGTGTGGGTGCGTGCGTGTTCGTTCTCACCTGAGGTAGGCATGAGGCCGCAGAGGCTGATCAGCATCAGCAGCAGGAGTAGCTGTGGCCTTGGGAACAGCACAGCGTTCCACTGGAACAGGTTCCTCCAGGACGAGGACATTTCTCTCCGAGTCCACACACCTTCCAGCGAGAGAGGCAATATGTCAGGTCAAGTGACACAAACAGATGAACAGAGTGCCTTCCCAAATCACTCGGACTCCGAAAAATGTTCACTGAACAGGCTTATGCAAATGCTGAACTTACTGAAACCTAACAGACCTGAAGGAGTGGGAGTGGGAGAGTGTGTGTGAGTGTGTGTGTGTGTGTGTGGGGGGGGGGGGGGGGATCACAAATCAAGAGTTTATGTCAGTAGTGTATGAGGCTGCGTCAGCATATCACTACACCATGTTCCAGACGGAAAACAGAACAGAAAAACACAAACACGCACACACACTTGTCTGGGGGAGGAACATGGCTAAACTTTGTTTGAGAAGAAACACAAAGACGGTTTATCATTTATTAACTGTCTGGGATAACAGCTGTGCTCCAATTCTTAAACACAGCAACCCCACCCTCTTAAATTTGCAATCCTCCCAAAGCATTAACACATACGACATGCACAAATAGTGTCTCCATTACCATTCTGTTGTAGTCACTGATTACATGAGATTAATGTATTCCACCAAAACACACCCATGCCAAACCACAAAATAAATAAATACATCTTAAGACTGTAAAATTATGAAAATATTGATATGAAAATATATGAGTTATCTTACTGTAATATACTTCAAATTGTAATAAGACTTTAAATCCAAGACCAACATGACAGCCAGAATGATACTGGCATTCACAGCTCTTTCATTTCATGTCGAAGAGTTCACTCAAACGACCCTTTGTCAAAGCACAGCAGAACAGATCTCTCCGTCATGGCCATCCAGAGAAGCGACTGTCCTCATGACAGAAACAAACACTGTTGAGCTAATCTCTATGTTTGCGGTTCATAATCATAAATGAAGACAACATTCACAAAAGTAGACGAATAATCAGTATGTAAAATAACAAAGATCCCTTAATAAGATTTTTACTTCGTAAATAATTTTAAACTGACCTAGGGGTTTAACTAACTTCGTCCTTGGTTGGGTGGTGAGATTTATGTCCTTTATTAAAAATGGTCTGAGCTGAACGATGTCAGATTTGAAGTTATAGCAGAACAACACTCAGTACAAATTATTACAGTCTAATACAACAGATCATGGAGCATGATGCAGTCACCACATCGCTCAGGTGAACGGCTCACACTTACTCTTAACTTATCTCACCTCAGGGCTGACAGCCGGAATCATTCATTCCTCAGGATCCGCATTCCAAACAGAAAAGGGCTCCTCTTGACTCCGCAATGAGGACGGCAGTTACAAGAGCAAGAAAAATGGAAGCAGTTTTGGGATGCGTCACACTTCAGTGACTCTGCGCTTCTTATTACACCTGTTGGCGTAGGTCTGCTGCCAGGCCACAGCATGTCACGAGCTCGCATGAGCACCTGTCAATAACATTAGTCCACGCGCGAGACACTTGTTACTGTGTCGCCGCACAGGTAGCTTGAGGTCAGCAGGCTGATTCACTGAGGAGAAAAAAGGATTTACAGCCAACAGGACTGGAAGGCTCTCCTCTCTTTCCTCCCTTCCTCTTCTCTCGCTCGGTCCTGGACGGTATGTGCGCAAGCGATTAGGCTAATGAAGACAGAATGATCCTTGGAACAGTTTCTCAGATGAAGCTGTTTCCTCCTTTGCTGGCAACCTGAGATCAGCGGTCTACTTCCTTCAGTTTCGCCATGTCAACGCTTGTTTGCTGAATTTACAAATAAAACAAACAAACAAAATATGCTTACTGTGTGCTGATGAGAATAACAAATGACCAACATTTCTAAGGATCTGAGTTAGGCCCTACTTTTATCACATTATACTCGGCTGCAGACTTGATGTGGAGTAAAGCATATCTAGGCTCCAATTCTGTTAAAATTGACATTATGTAATAATCTCCTTCAGATTAAAAAAGAGAAGAGGCGTTTTTCTAAAAAAAATACAAAATTATTTGGGCATTTTGCAAAAGATAGCTAGCAGCTATCGGCTATGGTGCTGAGACTATACTCCGAAAACATGCAAGAAACCTCCCAAAATATAGAACAAGGTAACAACTCCGCTCAGAAATGCAAACAATACCGCCATGCAAAATGTAACACTATTGCACAACTATTATCAAACGTATCAGCGCCAGATACATGCACATTATAATCCCAGCATCACGTTCGGTGTACCAGCTGTTCGTTTAGGTAGCTAAAATATCAGCAACCTGGAAGCTTCACGCGCATAAATGGAGCGTGATACATTGTAACAAACGAGTGGCATCACAAGAACGACACTGTTTATGATGGTGACTACTGGATAATTTTTCATTTGTTTATGATTTAGCCTACCTGTCCAGGGTACCATGGTCTGTTGTGGTTTCACAGAAGGAGGTTTTGGTTGAGGTACAGTCGTATTGACGTCCCCCGTGAGACGTGGGTCAAGCTACAACAAGATTTCCACCTTCATTCTGAAACGGACCAATGAGCGAGCGCAATAATCTCATTTACTTCCGCCCCGAATCTACCACTGGTACATCGTGTAACCTTTAAAGAGTCCTTCAGTAAATCGCACTTAATCAGTTTATTTCAAAGGTTGTGCTGATTTCGACTGAAAATGGTAATTTTTTTTTTATGCCAGAGGTCCTACTAGTGATATGGGGTCCATGAGGCAATGACAAATACAATGTGTTATTCATACTCAAACATTTAAAAAATGGCGTGTAGAGCTACACTGCCTTTGCTACGCACTTTTTTCCGTCTCTCGACTTTCTTTCTGTCTACTTTATCTGGGTTGTTACTGCCATTACTGTAATAGTCTTCAGTTTAACAAATGTAATTATATTTAAAAACACAATTTTACAATTAATATTATGTTGGTTACGTATTTCCGGCCATGGTACATTCTTCCGTTCATGCGTTGAGTGGACGTTGATGTCTCTGGTTGAACTCTCAGACAGCGGTGTCTCTGAAAACGTGAGTGGTCTACAACATATATTTATGATTGCGCTCGAACGAGAACGTGGGTTTCGTGGGTCTATCTAATCTCTGCATTTTCTTTGAAAACGTGGATCACAGAGCTTTGAAACTTAATGAATGCTGCACAATTGTACCATGCGACACTGATATTAAGTTGTAAGTTATCTATACCTGTAAGTATGTTAGTTTGAATTTGACCGTGTCAAAATGCCCTGGAGTGTGCACGCACATAGTAAATGAACACGTAGAAGGCATCCTTGGAATTTATTTAAAGTAGAACGAGACACATTGGAGCATTATTAGCAGCAAAAGTATTGACGTTAGTGCTTCTTTGTGCAACAGGGCCGTGATGCTAATGGATGAATCCAGGGGCTCTAGCATTCCTGGAGTAAACCTTCCGGCAGGAAACGAGCCGATGGAGGGCCTTTCGGAGGAGCCAGGTGACGATCTGTCTGGCGGTCAGAAGGAGGTCCTTGAACGATGTCTTCACGCTCTCACCCATGCCAAAAATGACAGCCAGACGTTAGCTGCCCTTCTCCTGGTAAAACTGCTTTAGATGATTGATCTGTTACTTTCAAGCCCTATTATAACATCCATAAGTGTAACCTTTTGATATCTTTTGTAAGTGGAATGCCAGGCATGATGTGTCAGAGGAGGATATTGGATGAGAAAAGTGTTTGCAACATGTTAAATATGACGCCTGGTCTCCTCTCTGTAGATCACACGAGTGTGTCCTGCAAGTCAGTTGGACCAGGTGACACTGCGACGTGTCTTTGAGGCAGTGGGCCTGAACCTGCCTGCCCGTCTCTTGGTGACTGCTATAAGAGGGGACTCAGGCTCTGGTCTGCCTGCCCAGGAGCTGCTCTCTTTGGGCACAGCTCTGCTGGCTGCCTTGAGCACCGACCCAGAGATGGCTCAGCACCCTCAGATGCTCAGCACCCTGCCTATGCTCCTAGGCCTGCTGTCTGATGGTCCCACCTGGACACCGCAAAAACAGCGCACCCCCCAAACCAGCCAGCAGGAAGAGAGTGGAGTGTCAGCTGGCAGGTGTAACGGTACCCACAGTGACGTCCCACAGTCTCAACCCTCCCCCTCAGAGGGTGCTGGAGAAGAATCTGGCAGTCAGACATCTCCTAACTCAGCAGTTAAGCTCAATGAGGCGTTGGCCTCAGACTGCTACCAAGTTCTAGAGGCTGTGTCTGTGGTACTGGGTGGACAGGAGAGGCTGTTGACCCGTGGGGCAGTACCAGCGCTGTGCCGAGCCATTGAACAGAGCCAAACCCTCTGCAGCCAAAGAGGCCGTCCCTTGCTGGGACTTCTGCTCTCACGGCTTGGCCAGCAGGCTTGGGAGAGGCACTCAGCCCAGCTGAGAGGGGTGCTGGAGGGGTTGAGCCGTGAGTTCTGCCAGGCCAAGGAGCAACAGAGGCTGGAGCTGTGCTCGGAGCTGCTGCAGTTTTTGCCACCACAAGAAGGGGTGCTGGAGAGCGGGGAGCTAAGGAGGTTGGTAGGAGAGCTGTGGGCTGCCGTGAGGCCACTGGTCCAGTCCAAAATGAGCCCAACCCAGCTGGGTCCGGTGCTAGTGCTGTCTGCCTGCCTGCTGGACCTGTGTGGCTGGGACTGTGTCGGGCCGCCCCGGTTCTGCTGTCTGCTGGTGAATCGGGCCTGTGTGGAGGTGCGGATGGGTCTGGAGGAGCCGCCCGGAACAGACATGACTCCGGACCTTCAGCATTGTCTCACTGCATGCTATCGAATCATGGAGGCGGCAATGGAGCAGGCATGCAACCAGGGACCCGACGACAGTACTACCCAGCCACAGACTTCTTTCGCTGGGCTTAGTCTGCAGCAGAGCAAGCAGGTACTGGGCGTCCTGGAGGAAGCCTTCTCTGCGATCATCTACTACCTACAACAGGTGAGCACAACAAAACAGTTGGCATGAGACAAATAACAAAGGAACCAAAAGAACACAACAAATAAACTAACTCACCACTTTACAAATTAACAAACCACTTTTCCAAAAGTTAGTGAAGCATTAACAAATCTACACCCCCTAATCACCTAACCTATGGTGTTCTTGTTTCCAGCGGGTTGACCAGAGTCTCCATGGCAACCCCTTTGTCTTTGTTACCTTCCGCTGTCTGTGTGCCTGGTTGGCAGAAGAGACCTCCTGTCTGAAAGAGCAAGTGACCTCGCTGCTGCCTTTCCTGATCGGATACTCCAGGGATCACCTGCAGGGAGGAGGTGATTTGAGGGACCTGTCCAACTGGATGGCAGACATGTCGATAGCTCCAGGATCATCAAAAGACAAGTGGACAGGAGAACACGCTCTCAGGTTCAGACCATACGCATGAATGTGTCATCAAAAATGGCCAATTATCAGTTTTTGTTGTTGTTCTGAGTTGTTATGCGTGTTTGTGTTTGACCTTAGTAGTTTCGTGTTGGTAAGAACTGGATCTCTGATGTGACAGGGTTGTCCATCTCCCCTCTCCGCTGCAGGTATCTGCTCCCTGCTCTGTGCCACCTGACCGCTGAAGAGGAGCCCCGGAAGGCACTGCTGTCTCTCGATACGCTCTCTCTGCTCATTGGCTTCCTCTCAAAGGGATGGGAGAGGCTGCAGAAGCAGGAAGGCAAGGCCCAAAAACGAGACCCCGCGCTGGAGACGGCCTGCTCCGCTCTACTCAACATCACAATCACTGAGCCAGAGAGAGTCAGGTAGTTGTCTTTACACACACACACACACACACACACACACACACTGTGCGTACAGCTACACTCCAGTCATGAACATCCTAGTGAAGGCTTTGTGACTAGAAGTAATTGCTGAAGTTACCAGTAGTTATATGAAGTGGTTTAAAAAAATATATATATATATATTTTATGTTCTAGACTGATGTGTAGACAGGGTTTTGTGTCCTTTGTCATCCCTAGAAGAGCTGTGTGTTTCTGTTCTGTGCTTACATGTTAGGGTTTAATTTGTGTTCCCTGGATATACCCGTGTGTGTGTGTGTGTGTGTGTGTGTGTGTGTGTGTGTGTGTGTGTGTGTGTGTGTGTGTGTGTGTGTGTGTTGTGGATCCCCTTGGAACAACCCGTGAATGTTGTGTCTGGTTTCTTCGGAATGTCGGCTAGTTCTTTGCTGTGCCTGATATCAGTTGTTTTTTCCTGAGGAAGGGCCAGTGTTTGAGTGCTGTTTTTGTGCCGTCCCTTTCAGGAAGGACCCTTCATTTTCAGATCTCCAGAAACTTTTAAATGAAGCACTTCCTCTTCTCCTGCATAAGCCACGCCTCCTTGTGCTTGCCGCCAATTTCTGTACACTTGGGCTCATGATGGGCAGAATGAAAGCCCCACCCTCTGGTAAGTTGGCTTTTTAAAGGAAAACATTTCAAAACGTATATGACGGATGTATTCAACTTGTAAGTCCCTCATTTGATACCATTTTGGTTGTTTGGTATCACATTTTATATATTCTCTAATAAACTACAGTGTCAAGTTTGTCAGAGATGTGTGTGTTGTGTCGGTTAAAAATGTGTGATGTATTTTGGATACTCTTTAGACCTGACTGATCCAGGCGAGCGGCGGTTCTTCAGTGCGGCACTGCGGTTCCAGCTCAGTGCTCTAAGTTCTGCGCAGGGTTCTCTACCTGGTCCTGTGGTGGCCGCATGGGAAGAAGGATGGGAAGAGGTGGGGGAGCTGTGGAGGCTCAGTGTGCAGGCTCTGGGAGCTTGCTTTAGGAGTCGCCCTGCGCTGACAGCACTGGTCAGGGAACAGAGCTGGCTGACCAATACCCTAGCTGCGCTCAGAACCAGAAGTGCCCGGGCCGATGCACCGACACTGGAGGCCCTGCAGGAGGCGCTGTGCGCATTGGCTCAGATGTGTCCTGCCTGCAGGGATGAGATCAGAGAGGAGCTGAAGAAAGGACAGGCCAGCTGTTTGAAGGATATGAGCCAGCTGAGACGCACTGTATCTCAGTGAACACTCACATGAACATACCATCATGTCTGCCACAGACACACAGAAAGAGACACTAGTGACACAAACCAGTGCTTACACACACACACACACACACACACACACACACACACACACACACACACACACACACACACACACACACACACACACACACACACAAACTCATCCTGGCTAAACATTTACTGAAGTGTACAGAAGCTCAGAATGATGAATTGAGCTGAATAACTGATATTCTCTTTTATAGGATGTTTTGTATTTTGTCTGAAAGAATAAATAAACTGTATATTTACTGTCTGTGTTCATTGTGTGGCCAATGACTGTTTTCTAGTTAAATGTACCCATTAGATGCACTTCCACTAGATGACCACAGCGTGGCGCTGAATCTTAAAGTTAGCGCTCTGAAGGGCTGCCTAGTGATGCAGACAGGCTCTAGTGCTTTATTAAACTAGCAAGAGATCATGGCCATTGATTGTCTGTCACAAAAACTTTGCCAATACAAAATGTTAATATTAAATGTCAGAGCTGTTTTGTACTAACGTGGACAGACCTGGAAGTCCTTGTTGAAATAGTAATACTTTTACTACAGTCATTAAATTAAAATGATATAAGGTTTAATTGTATGGGATTTCCGGTATCATATTTGGACATAGACCCTGTTACTGATATGGCTTTGGGAGGGCACATAGGGGACCTACGGAGGACTGGAACTGACTGCACGGAGCAGTAGAACACCCTGAAATCAGTTATGGGGTGCAAGCCCACCATCCTTTCATGTTAAACAATGCTGCTCCTCGCCTAAATTTTTGGTGCACGGTACCCCCCTCCCCTGTTTTGTTTGCTCCTCCACCTGCCCCCACCCCCACCCCACAGCGCATCCCAGCCCCTGTCTCTGAGTTCTGAACAAAACTCGTGAGGCTCCCTAACTTAGCTACTCAGTCGTTATTACTTCTGCGCGCAACATCAACCTCCTGTGCCGAAAATCATACACAACTGAGCCAATATGCTGTGGAAATCACGGAGCAAAACCGAACCTTACGGTTTGCAGGTAATTCACATTTCTCTACTTATTTGTCTAACGTTTTGGCCTGCAGGGATGTCCGGGAGTGTTTTCGAAAAACTGAACTACAATAGTTCTCGGCATCTTGGAAATTAAACTCATCTATATAGCATCAGCGTTTTTGTTTAGTTGGTTTTAATAGTCGTTACGACATGAAAAAACCTTAAACCTGAAACAAATATAAATGTGACTATATTTCTTTGTATTTGCATACTCTAAAAGTTGGTCTGCCAAACCAGGGGAGTGATACATCCATTAATCATCAAATAAACGAACGAAAGAATATCTCTTTAAACTGCCAGCCCAAGACCCCTCCCCCGGTCAGAGAGACTCGTGCAAAAAACTATAAGTAGCGCGCATGGAGAGACACGGGGACGCATGATATTCCTACAGCCTTTGTCAGCACACGTTTAGAACTAGCGCAAGAATAAGACAACAAAGTGCGCAGCGGAGAGCGGATAAGAACCGAATGGACACAATAAGCAGATGAGCAAGCGTTGGGTTTCAGGTTACTACTACTATCCAGGACTTTGACGCGCACAGGATATCCGAATTAGGAATTGCGAGTTCCAGATGTTAGTCCACGCTTACTCGGCGATGGTGAGTCAGGTCAGCACCACGCGTCCATTCTGACCCATGACACTCCTGTCAGGTCGTATTTGCGAGGTCTCCACGCGCTCAACTTAAGCCATCGCAAGCGATTTCGCTGTCATGGCGCTTGGACACAAGCAATCAGGCAGTAAAGTGCCTGACTCCAAATGTCTGTCGTATCGCACTGGACTAAGTGTCTACAAGATAGAAAACATTTGTAAGACTTCATAGCAGATATTTACAAATTATGCATACTTCGTTAAAGAGAATAGTTGTTTAACTTATTATATTCAAGTACCATTGGCGTTTAATAATTTTTTAAGGACTTGACAGAAACCTATATACTTCTAAACAGCTTTTAAATGGCTAATTTATTTTGCTCAATGTGTGTAGGCTTATCTTTGTATATATTTACATCTCTGTGGATTGAAATAATGTTTCACAAGCCCGGTTTTTAAGGGTGAGTTTTCACTTCTGCGGCGTGATTGATTTGAATGACCTAGCTGTAGAAAATCGAATGGATTGCAGGATAAATGCGCATTGAAAGGGGCTGCATTCCCACATCGTGCATGGATCAGAAATGAAATGCTTTAAAGTTAGAACATTCAGATGAGACTGAAACAATATTGATACTCCTACACTCAGTCGCATGTTTGAGTCAGTTTGAGCAGTTAGCAGACATCCTAACATCCTGTAAATCCTAATTTGCCTTATGCTATCACATTTCATGATGTAAATCAAATGCTATGTTTACAAGCCTGTGTTGGCCTATAAAATGCAAGAAAGAAACGTTCTCAGATTTGTCCAGTTTTGTTGTGGATGTGTAATTCTGCTACTATAGTAGTCTATTTGTTCTGATCGGCAATATCTGTTACGCACAGGAGCGCGCGGACGGACTGACCGGTTCCTCACCGAGCGGCCGTCTCTCCCAGCTGTCTTCCCTCAACCAGGGTGCCTATTCGTCTGCACCCCCCTTGTGTCACACTCCTGCATCGGACTTCCAGCCGCCCTACTTCCCGCCCCCGTATCCGCAGTCCTCGCTGTCATTCTCGCAGAGCCAGGATGCGTACTCTCACCTGCCGGAACCCTACAACTCCATCAGCTCACTCCATCAGCAACAGGCCGCGTGGCACTCCCAACGGTCACGCTCGGAGGAGGGCGCACTGTTGTCGCAGTCCCAAAGGGCGCTGAGTCTCGACCCGCGGCGGGAGTACCCTGGGGTCCCGCGGCTACTTCACGGTCTGGGGGAGGGCGCGGCTGCACTGGGGGAGAGTCCTCTCGGGATGCACGCGGGACATCACGGCCTGGAAGACTTACAGGTGTGTGCCCTGATTTGTCTGACTTGCTTATTGCTGTGAACAGGATGGTAATATGAGAGAAGAAGGTTATATGAAATTAATAAAACCTTTATACATGCCTATATAAAATGAGAATAATAATTTCACCTGGTTGGGATCAATTAATATCATCACTTTAAAATCACAGGTAGGACAGGTTTGGTTTTTGGAAAGCGTAAAGTTATCACTAATGACTGTCCTTTGTACAGTCATTGTCATCATGTTTTAGACATGCTCTGGTGGAGTTTAAAGAGTCCAAATTCTTTGCATCAGCGTGACCATAAGTGTCACACAAACGATTATTTTGAAATAGACTATAATTTATATGATTTAATGCAACCTAAGTCTAAATGGTTACAACTATACTGAAGTATTTGACTTTGCAACCTGTTCAGTTTAAATTTAATTTAATTTACGCAAGTACAGCAGCCATAATCGTTTATTTCTGTATTTTCAGGAAAAGATGTTTCACATAAAATATATAGACAACTTTACATATTCGATACCAGAATAATTTTATTTCAATGCGTATTTAAAAGAGAGCGTAGGTTTAACCATATGTACATTTCTGAACTAAAAGCGCATAACATTTAAATAGTTTCCAGCACGTCAACTCTTAATTTAATTATAGCCTATTGAAAATAACTAGAAAAGAAGAAAAATGTATGATGAAAAATAATGTAATGACTTGTTTTGATCAGTATTTTTAATTGTGTTACAGCAGACACGCAGTAGTCTAACTTGTTCAAATTTCAGACGCTTTTATGGGTGTCTATACTCGCGTGAGCAGGTGCAGAATGAAATTGAACAACTCCGCGTCAGAGTTGCCGAAGTGTTGCATTGATTCCGTTTTCGTTGTTAACTCTCTCGAAACATTAGGGCTTAGACTAGAAGGTGAATTCACTGTTCCTTATTTTTTCAAAACAATTACGAGAGCAATTTTAAGATAAACGCAGTTCCGTTTTAGCCAGAATGTTTATTGATGATTTTTGTGTGCAATCGATGCAGACATTATATTTAGATATGGACATGGATGGTATAGTAGAAGTAATTTGTATTACAAATAAAAATAACTGACCCCTACTTTAAATAAACAGTAGTATCTGAAATAGGCATTTCATAGTAAATGTGTAGATTGTGAAGAGACCAAAAAGCAAAAAATAAAACATACCAGATATATACATATACGTGTTTTTTTTTAGGAATAGGTGGTCTCAGAATCGCTCAGTTTTACACAGTGCTTCAAATGTTATTTCTTCCAGAGCACCTAAAGCTGCAGCACTCCGGTGTATTTGTCTGATTAAGAATAGACATGCATCTATTTCTGCGTATAGATCTGGCCAACAGTAATATTTCCTTGATGAAGGACTTCATGTGTGTATCGGACTGAGGATGAAAGAAGGATACTCCTCATTTCTTTTGTCAATTTCTCATTTCTAAAGAGAGGAAGTGAACTCCTCCAAATCCACCAGTACCTATGAAACCAAAGGACAATTACATTTCTTAACTCAAAGATTAACAGATATGCACTGTAATATTCACTGTAATCTCTCTTAAATAAATGAGCTGTATAGTCAAATAGTAAGAACACAGCAACAGTTCCTGGACGGGTGTTTTTTGTGTGACCACAGAGCAGTAGAGGGTTAAGGTGTGTGTCACTTTCTCTCTATCCTACACTTCTTCTGTGACAAATGCACTCTTGCACTCACAAATGTCTCTTCTTCTACACAGGCAATGGAGGAAGCCTCAGCACTTGGCATTTTGGACCACTCGGTCATAAAGAAAGGTGAGACTGTTAACACATGCATTCAGACACTCAAATTGTAGCCAGAAACTCCAAATATGTACAGACACACGCACTCACACACACACAGTATAAACAATTCCATTTTGGTGTTTCATTTGAAGTACAGAAATCTTGCAGTACTCGGCTGTAGTCTCCCCCTAAGGCAAGCTGTTTAATGAACAGTCATATGAGAGTGGGGGGTGGGGGTGGGTGCCGGGGGAGGAGGAGGGAGTTATGCGTTATTCACAGTGTGATCATTCTGCTGAAATACCAAGAAAATGGATTTTTATAGAACACAAGCAAACTAGAGAAGACCAAACTCCGAGGCTCACGGTTCTGCGGTTCCGTGTCTCAGGAACGCGCCGCATGTGTGTACGGGCTTGTTTCGGTGTGGATGAAGTACGTTTATGGAGAAGCCTTGGCTGTGTTCTGCACCTTTGCAAGGAGAACAGAATGCGTCAATTAGAGAAGCTTTCTCTCAGCCACAGGGATTTAAGAGGAGAACAATCCAAAGCCCACTAGAATAACCAGATCTGTAGTGGGAGGAAGGGGGGGGGGAGACGGAGAGGAGAACAAGCTGTGAATGGGCTTGCAAAGTCCGTGGTGTGTGAGAGTGTGTGTGTGTGAGTGAGTGTCTGTGCGTATCCCTCCTGCACAGTGGGGTGTCGCTAAGAGCTGCACACCGCCCACGGAGAGACAAGCAGTGCACATACACACACTTACACACACACACACACACACACACACACACACACACACACACACACACACACATGCATACACATGTAAGGACACACACACACACAACACACACACACACACACACACACACACTCAGTTAACTGCCAAGAGTAAGCCTGACAAAGATACTGTTATAAACACACATGCAGATACTTACAGCTTTTTGTCAATACTGAGCCAAGCAGAGCAAAAAAAGGATGGAGAGTTGCTAGGGTTATATTCACATACACACACACATAAACACACACATGCAATATCTCTCTCTCTCTCACACACACACACACACACACACACACACACACACACACACACACACACACACACACACACACAAATCTCTGGATTCTCCTGAATAGTCTTCCCACACAGCAGCAGCTCAGGGGATGTGTGCGATTAGTCGGCTGTTCTCATGAAAACAAATTAACGTTTTAAAGGATGATGTAACAAAGATGCCACAGCTCAAATTACAAGTCAAAGCCACTCCGTTTCCATGTCAACACTGATTATTATTAGGGCTTGAATGGCACCTTACATCTTAACCATCTTCCATCAAAGGCGTGGCTTAAAAAAATCTCATTGATGACACAAGTGCAGGAAATTTTAAGCACACACACACACACACACACACACACACACATACAAACACACACACACACACACAAACACGCACAGGTGCACATGCAGGTACATGTATTCAGATGAGACACTGTCCATCTCATTTGTCATTAACAAAATGTACACTTAAAACTGTTGTTTAATATAGCAGAAAGCAGAGTGCTAAAGAAACGCTTCTGTAGACTCTTGTTTTTGGAGAACCGAGGGAATCTCTGACTGTACCTAATTGCTTGCGTGTGTGCATGCAGAGATTGTGTTGTATGACGGCAATATGTAGATCATAGAAGAGCATGATTTATTCAATCTCTCTCTCTCTCTCTCCGTCTCCCTCTCTCTCCCCCTCTAGCGCCCATACCCACGAAGCTGCATGGCTCTACCCTGTCTGCGCTGACCTTCTGTAAGGAGGGGATGTCCCTAAGTGGGGTGTCTAACCCAGCGGAGGTCTTCTGCACGGTGCCCGGCCGCCTGTCCCTCCTCAGCTCCACCTCCAAGTACAAGGTGACCGTGGGGGAGGTGCAGAGACGCCTGGCCCCGCCCGAATGCCTGAACGCATCACTGCTGGGTGGAGTCTTACGCAGGTGAGTGACAGATGGTGACGCTGACACACATCCACAAACACCAGACAGTCTCATCGCACAAGTTGGGGATAAAAAGAGGCAGAGAGGTTTAAAGGTGTGTGGACAGAGAGTATTCAGGGAGTATCACCAAGTCAAATTCCTGTGTACATTTGGCCATTCAGATTCTGATTCATGAAAGAGGGGGGATTCAGATGATTATGAGAGTGGGTTTTTGTTTGAGTGCGTGCATGTGCTTTTCACGAAAAGTCTTGGTGAAAAGAAAGTTAAAAAAAGTTCAGTTTATATACACACACACACAAATACCCACACACACACTCACTGTCTGTGCCCCTCTGGTCCTCAGGGCTAAATCTAAGAATGGCGGCCGCTGCCTACGGGAGCGCCTGGAGAAAATCGGCCTGAATCTGCCAGCTGGACGACGCAAAGCAGCCAACGTCACTCTCCTGACATCACTGGTGGAGGGTAAGCAGTTAGCAGTTGCCTTCTGAAACTCTTAAGCATATACACACACACACACACACGCGCACGCACGCACGCACGCACGCACGCACGCACGCACGCACGCACGCACGCACACACACACACACACACACACACACACAACACACACACACACACACACACACACACACACTCACACACACAAACACACACATAAAAACATAACCGTGACACATCACACATCACATATTTAAACTCTTATAGCTACTAGTGTGTGAAGTGAGGTGTGATCATATTTAATTGAAAGGTATCTAAAAATGAAATTAATTGCATAGTGTTACTCCCTATTCAACATCGGCACACAGATAAAGAGAAGATTAAGCTACTAAGCTAAGCTATAAGCTTTCTCCTTTACTGTGATGAGCCTGAGGGCACACCCAAAACATACAGTGCATCCGGTTGTGACACTTGTACACACACACACACACACACACCACACACACACTCACTCACCATCCTCATGCTGCTCTGTGGCTCCACAGGTGAGGCGGTGCATCTTGCTCGGGATTTCGGTTATGTGTGTGAGACGGAGTTTCCCGCCAGAGCCACGGCAGAGTACCTGTGTCGCCATAGTGACCCTGAGCTGCCCACAAGACGGAGCATGCTGTTGGCCACCAAGTAAGTCACCTACGAACTCTCAAACTAACCCCAAAACCCACCTAACCTAACTGCTGCTGGTCCCTGAAGTTGTACACCTCCATATCTCTAACCCTTTCTCCCTTTCTCCATTAGGGAGGTGTGTAAGGAGTTTGTGGAGCTGATGTCTCAGGACCGCTCTCCCCTGGGGGCGAGTCGTCCGGTGCCGTGCCTGGAGGCGGGGGTCCAGAGCAGCCTGACCCACTTCAGTCTCCTGACCCACGGCTTCGGGGGCCCGGCTATCTGCGCAGCTCTCACAGCCTTCCAAAGCTACCTGCAGGAGGCCCTCAAGTTCCTGGACAAGAGCGAGGGTGGCGGCCGGGGTCACGAGGGCGGCAGGGGCCACGATAAGGAGCTCAAGCACCGCAAGTAGGACCCCTTCACTCGGACCTACAGACTGCCCTTCTTCCTGCCTGATGAAAAACAGAGCAGCGCTTAAGTGTGAAGTGTGTGATTGATGCAGGGTGCAGCAGTGTGTTTCTAGAGACAGGTTTGAGGTTGGGTGTGGCACACACTCAGAACCTCCAATAGACACACACAAACACACACTGCTGCTGCTGCTGCTGCTGGGGGATCATGCCGACGTACTCACACCCAAAAACTCATAAATGACCTCAAATGTGTCCCCATCATGCACATGCAAGTGAACTGCTGGATGCCCGTGCATGTGTGTGAGTGTTTGATCCTGCTGAGTAACTCTGAGCACAGACTCTTAGCAGGACTTGGCAGCTAACAAACAGGATCAAGTTTTTGGGAGCAATATAAGGATTTAGTAATTTAAATGTTGTGTGTTTTTGTACTTCCTGTTGTATGATTATTATTTATGTTATTACTGCTGTTCTTATTATTGTATTACACACATAAATGTAATATATTATTAAAGTTGGATGACTGAGCTCTGTCTTTCGTTTGTTTTCTCATCAAATACTATGAGCAGCTTTCCTACCATGTCAAATCAAATCCAGGACAATCACAATGTATTTATTTTCTACACAAACTTCCAACAAGTTATACAATTTTCATGATTGTCCATAGTATAATTTTCAACTAGCAGTCATTTTGTATTTACTACAATATAAACTATATTATAGGAATATTATATATGTATTATATATATGTGTATATATTAGTGCTGTCAAACGATTAAAATATTTAATCGCGATTAATCGCATTTATGTCATAGTTAACTGAAAATTGATCGCGATTAATCGCAAATTTTTAGCTATTCTAAATGTCCCTTCGTTTATTTATTTTTTCCATCATTTCATTTTAATTTTAACACCCTTATCAACATGAAAAGTTGATTGGCTTGCTTTATGCAAATGTTTTATTTTATTGAAAAACCAATATTGCCAAACAGGGTGGTACAAAATAAAATTATAAAGTGCACATTTCAGGTAAACAAGGACTCAGCCTATAGTGCAGTTAAACCATGGCCTAATATTTTCTTTTTTTCAAGTTTGCTGGGAACATAGCAGTCAGGCCTCTTATTTCAGAAACATTGAACCGTAACAGTTAGGTTACCAATAAAAGGTAAGCCTACTACTTCTTTGCTTTCAGCCAGCTGCCTGTTGACATTTTCAGACAACAGTAAAGCTCGACATAGTATATATCATATATATATAAATTACATAGGAATATTATTCAACAACAAACTTTTAAAACCTTTGTCAAATAAGCATCAGCTAACTGTCCGACAATCAGCCAAACCAAACATCAAATAACTCAATAACCTCTCAACAAATTCTGACCATAATCTCATTCTAACCCTATATAATCTTATTACACTGACCTATCAAAAATAAGTTGGACTGAACATAAATATTAGCACCTAATACGTTTACACGTAGCCTGGATTGCCTGAATTCCGGATTTTTTTTTTGGATCTTGTACCTTTTATTTATCGTGTTCACACAGAGCCGTGTCAAGAAAAATCGGCGTTCACACGGAAATGCTGGGGCGGAGCGGTTGAATCTGCTGTAAAGACGTCATGAAGCATGCTCATAAAGTGACAGAAGACAGAAGTCGAGATCCGACTAGCAATCTTCCGATTGCTGAACGACTTCTCTACCACCTGAAATCACTGTTACCACAGCACTCAAACAGGACAAGTTAGAATCGCGCACTTCGCCATAACCCTCGTTTGTGTTAAGTTACTGTTTTGAAACTTATAATAAACATATTTTCACGTCAGATTTCCTCATATAGGTTATTGCTGGCACTTTAAAAAAATAGTTTGAATAATGGTCTGATGCAAATAGATTAAACAGTGATAGATTAAAGTGTGGCTTGTTAATGTCATCCCTTTCCTAACCAGCTTCTGAACAACATCGATTTAATTTATGTGGTTGCTGTTATGAAGTGACGCAGCAGGGTTAATAAGGGTTCAGGCTGAGGTTGTGAGGCGTTCACGTGGGGCAATTATGACATCAGGTTAGAAAGTGTGCGGATCGGGCATTTACACGAACACGGATCCGCTGGCGGGTTCGAATCTACCCACTCTGGAGACCGGATTCAAAAGGTTGCGGATTCAGTGACCCAATCGCTGTGTTCGTGTGAACGAGAGGCCGATCTGACAATATTTCATTCTGCATTCAGGCAATCCAGGCTCCATGGAAACAGGCCCTAAAATTGTAACCAAGGCAAACATTTTAAAATCACTATTACCAGTCTCTTTTGAGAGGAACCTACTTACAGGTGTCGTTCTAGTTTGTAGTTTCAAGTATATTCATATAAGCTAGCATATGCCAGGTCATTTGACTCACAAGTCCCTTAAACTGTAATAAATCCACAAATATGAGTGTATTTCTAAATGATTAAGTTTTAAACGCAGACCAAAAGACAAGAGGCCATTTTCTCAGCACTTTCAGAAAGGTGGCTCCATGCTGGGGGGATGGAACAAGCCTCACCGGACTCACTTGAACTTAACAGTGTCTACAAGCTCTCTGTGACATCAGACAAGCCTCACCTGACTCACTTGAACGTAACAGTGTCTACAAGCGCTCTGTGATATCAGACAGTCTAAACATCCAGTTCTGGGTCGTCAGTCCCTCAGCAGTCAACTTATTTGCAAACAAAAATTGCAGATGTAACAGAGTGCATTAATTACACATTTCATGTTCATAGTACATGATTTCTTTAAACCATTTTTTTTTTTTCATAATCACAAAGCTCTGAAACTCTTGATTTGTGGGACTGGGGCGAGGTGATTAAATGAGTCCTGTGACCCCGAGTCCTCAACTAATGCACGCACACACGTGCACACGTTCATTACGACTGCAGCAGTAACGATTGCACTGCTGTGTTGCGACCAGATTCAGACACAGTCAACAGCCCCCACGCGGCCTACACAAACATGGACCACCCACGAGGCCTCAGCATCCAAACACCCTGCTCCGCTCCGCTCCCCTCCGCCATCTGCTACTGTACCTCTCCTAATGCGATCTCACTTCACACCTCCTTACCTGCCACCCTCACACACGCTAAAAGTGGAGATAACCCCCCTCACACGGTCTCTTTCTCTCTTTTCCTGTGACCCCCACCACCACACAGACACTCAGTGGGACTATTCTCAGCCTCACTTCGCCTCCGGGCAAACATATGCTCCCCCCCCCTGCCCGCCCAGATTCCACTCTGGGTGTGTGTGTCTTCTGTGTGCATGTGAGCGGGAACTGTTTTAATGTTTATTAATTACCTGCCTGTGTACAAGACTGGAGACTACACCACACAAGCACACACACACACACACACACACACAGACATGAGACAGTTATGGTGATTTATAACACTCGCTTGTCCCACTGTGGAGAACACCAGCTCTCCCAGAGCACGCACGTCTGTGTTCACAACGGAGCGGGTAGGTGTGTATGTGACGGAGTGACAAAACAGCTCTCTTAGGAAAACAAGAAAAGTAAAAAAAAGAGAGAGAGAGAGAGAGAGAGAGAGAGAGAGACGTCTTGGTGTGGAGCGGTGGCAGAAGGCAGCTCTGGATGTTAATGATGCCACATGAACCCAGAAACTTCAGCAGAGGACTTTTATTTAGAACATGGGGAGATAAATCTGAAGTACAAAAATCACACTGGGGCTGTTTGGCGGGGGGAGGTCACTTAGCGCCGATGGGGAGCTTCTCCAGGTCGTGGACGCCGTCCTTGTCAATCAGACGCACGGTGAAGGAGGGCAGGTTCATGATGAACCGCTTGTTCAGCTGCAGAGGAGAAGGAGAAAGAGTGGAGGAAAGGAAGAGGAGAAAGAGTGGAGGAAAGGAAGAGGAGAAAGAGTGGAGGAAAGGAAGAGGGTACAGGGGGAGGAAAGGAAAACAGTTGAGTGTTTCATCCTGAAACTGGTACACATCATCACTACACCTATTCAGCAAACTTGTGAGAACAGGCTCACACCGAGGTCTGGGGAATCATTTGAGGCTTTGGCAAAGGTTCCTAATTTCCAGTGCTTTTCCTTATTTCCTTGTTCTAACTGCAGCCCTATTTGCAAATTAACATTTGCATACTACACAATTTGGGAAGGGATGGAGTAGTGTGTGCGTGTGTGCGTGTGTGTGTGTGTGTGTGTTAACATGATGGTAGGTCCTCACCTCCTCGATACACTTCTTGAGAAGCTCTACTGCCTCATCACGGGTGAGATCTGCAGAAGAGAAACACAAACACATTAGACAAAGACTTCAGAGCATCCAATATATAACAACAAAACAACAGAAAAGCAAACATAAGTTGCATGAGAGAAAGAGAGAGAGAGAGAGAGAGACAGAGAGAGAGAGAGAGAGAGAGAGAGAGGCACACACCTGGTTTGTAGTATCTGTCGAGGATGGAGAGTGTGAGATAGGCGCCGTAGCCATGGGCAGCAAAGGGGGCTTTGGCCACAGCTGCCAGGTAGTCCATGTAGTAGAGACCGGGCCCATCCGTCTCATCATAACCAGCCAGGAGCAGGTTCACATGGTAGGGGGTCTAGAGAAAGAACGAGGGATGACAGACGAGAGCAGGACAAAGGGAAGGAGAGAGGGAAAAAGAAACAGGATGGGGGAAGAGAGGGAGACAGAGAGAGAGAGAGGAAAAGGAAGAGACACGAAGTGAGAATGAATAAATAACTAAGCCCAGGATTAAAAGTACTAGAAGTTTGGGGTGTCTCTCCTGGCGTCTTAGACGCTGTTTCTCATTAGCGGTCGGCTCTTAAATGAATAAAACCAGCAAGAAGGGGAAAAGAAACAAAAAAACACAACAAACAGCAGGGCTCTGGGGAGGGGTGTGAGCCTGCGGAGAGGTGCGGTGTGCTGTGTGTTGTGTGTGGCTCTGGGGTCTGGGGGGGTCGTGGTGTCACAGGCAGTGTGACATCTGCTGGAAGACAGCACCCCACTGCTCCCCCTGCCCCCCAGCCCCCACTCCTACCCTTACCCCCCTACATAGCCCCAACCCTGGAGTCATGCCAGCACTCATTAAAACTTCTCCACTCCTCTCTCCTACTCCTACTCCCCATCCCCATCCCCAGTTCCTCTTCCTTCTCCTCTCCTCTCCCCATTTCTAACCAACTCGGCTCTTTTCTGTCTCCATCTTCCCCTCATGACGTGATAAACCTGTGTGTTTGCATGTCAGCATTCATGGCTATGTGCATACTGGTGTACTCATTTATATTTGTGTGTGTGTGTGTGTGTGTGTGTGTCATACATGAGACAGATCTCCGCTTAGTTCCCTGCAGTGGAGCCTGAAAGCAGAGATGCATGAGGCACCGTGCCAGAACAGATCCAACCCCAGAGAAGACCAGTACCTCACTACCTCCCTGCACACACACACACACACACACACCACCTGTTGGAGGTGTTCTGCACGTGTGCTGTGCCAGCCTGGATCCACAACACAGACCTCTGGCCCTCGTATGACAGCTATCAGCACACAAACCTTCACCCAATTCAGTCGTTCTCTAATTTTTTGTATTAAAGTGGAACTCCACCCCAGAACGTGGTTTCCGAGCCCTCAACTTAACGATGTGGCTGAACTGTGATGAAACACATCACTGCTCCTGAAGCATCTTGAACCTTGCAAGGCCGCTGCCGACGTATCCACCACCTTTTGGAACATATCCAGGTCATGAAATTGGCAGGCCCACCTCCCCCAGCCCCTGCCTTTGAATCACATTTTCATTTGCTGATAGAGATTCATTCACAGGACTTTGTCATAGCAAAGAGGGTGACACAGGAGGTCTTACAACGTCTTGATCTTTTTTTCTAACTTCCCAGACACACTCCCAATCATTTCTCACTTCCGGCTAAACATAGTAATATAAAAGCTCAGACTGCCTCTAGTCAACAGTGAATATCACACGACATCTTTGCAACCAAACTGTCTGTGAAGCAAATACTGGCACCTCAACAAACTACATTTATTGAGACTCTGAAGGGCAACAATCCAAAAACTTAGAGAGGGAAATATGGACATTTGTCAGCCAGAATATAAGAAGTGTATCAGACCGGTTAGGCCAACCACAGCTCTGGAAGGGGCCAACAGGGGCAGATATCAGGTGTGCCAGTTCTGCTGGGAATACCACACTTCAATCACACCCCCTGTACTTACCCCAACCTCCTCCTTCTCTCTCTCTTCTGATGTGAGGTTTGGAGCAGCTGGAGTATGTCTGAGGGAGCGGCGGTACTCATGGGTGTGTGAGTGTGTGAGTGTGTGTGTGTGTGTGTGTGTCCATGGTAGTGGTGGTGAGGGGGGGGGATTGCTGATACTCCTGGGGTGCCCGATGGCCCAGGTGTTTTTTTTTTTTTTGAATGCTCTGGCAGTACATGGCACCTGCCCAACCCCCTCTCCTCCTCAGCAGCAGCCCAGAAGCATTGGCACACACACAACTGCTGTCGGCTTGTACTCTCCCTCTCAAAAACACACACCTACACACTCCCCACGACACAGAGACAGTTTATCCTCCTCTAATCTATATAGAAAAAAACACCAATCTGCTGGTCAATGTAAATGACATTCAAGTATATGAGGGCCACCTGCTGTAACACAGGCCCTTGCCGAGTGTGTGTGTGTGTGTGTGTGTGTGTGTGTGTGTGTGTGTGTGTGTGTGTGTGTGTGTGTGTGTGAGAGTGTGTTGAGGCTGCATGTTGACTTCAGGACCCAGTCCCCGGCTCCCACACTCCCTCATCAGTGCCACTAATTGTTTTTTGTAATTATTTTCTCCCCTTTGCTATTGTGACAGGAGGTGACTACAGTCTCCCTAACAAATTAACCCACAGCAGTCAGGGCCTGGGAGAGAGGGGGGAGGGGCACTAGACTGCCACGCACAGATGGGCACGCCGCGTCTCTTTCACAAACACACACACACACACACCAACACAGGTAGGTATGCTTTCACAAACACACACACCCACCAACACAGGAAGGTATGCTTTCGCACAATCACTCCCTCACAAACACCTAAATCCATAAATCAGTACAATGGGTGCGTACACTTGAAGGGGGTGGGGCTGAGGGGATGGTATCAGAGGCATGATACCCGCGGGGGGAGCTCGGGTGTGCTGGTCCTCTGGGACTTGCACACTCCTGAGCTGCCAAAAGCACCCCACTACTACTACTCCACACACACACACACACACACACACACACACACACACACACACACACACACACACACACACACACACACACACACACACACACACACACACCCCCAGATGTGACCACCCAGCAGGAGCTACAGTCACACCATCACACAATAAACACATATGATCACATCACACTTGCAGTCAATGTGGGCAATAGGCCAGAGCCTGATGAGTCTCTCTTACAATGATCTCATGTGTTTGTCGGGTCATGTTGTGGTGCTCATTGATACTTTTACTCCAATCCATTTCCCCTGAAACCTTCGTTACTCGCTTCAAAATCAAATCTATCTTTAGAAAAAATAATGAGACCAACGTCAGGGACTGTGGTGGAACACAGACAGCAAGCAAGCAGGTTTGGCGAATCAGTGGTCCTAGCTTGCAAGTTAAATCATTGGTTAATCACGTTAATGCGCAATTGCAAACAAGTGCTCCCAAAGGCGGGTTTTTTTTATTCCCAGTGATGCCAGGGATGCTAGCTAGCGAGCGACTACATGATTAGAATTCCACTCTACAATGACTGATTTCATGATGGAAGCAGAAATGGAAGCACCTGCTACTCCCGCAACAAACGGCGGTAGTGACTAAGACCAACACCTGTGGCCTTATTTGCGAGAAATGTTTTCTTATGTTGGAGTGAAAGATTCTTCGTACCGGAGGAAGTGCCTCTTATGCTTACCCAAAGCTACTGAAATATTGGCATTCAAAAACTCCCCATCCAACCTCAGGAAACATATTAAGGGTAAATTAAGATTAATCCCATGAGCAGCAACGTTAATGTTTAGTTATCATATTTAGCATAAACCTGTTAAGATATCAGATTCAGCTTGAGCAAAACCTTTGCCTATTGTATTCAAATCAGGCCCATAGGAGTTTACAAGGCAGGTGTCCTTTCTCAAAACACTGACCTGAACACAATATTATGCATTTGCCCTCTACATCCTCTAGTCGGAAAAAGCATACTTATAAACGCACTGTTACAACTCCTTCATAGTGTCATATTGTTTTTCTGAGAATTATGATGATAAGTTCATAGTAGATGCAAAAGTATACTTATGTACAATATATTATGTTGAACGTTGTTGCTCCTGGATGGATCACAGCCAACCCAATTATTTTCAACACAACTCTTTGTCCTTGGTCATGGTGGCCACAGCACTTAAAAGAATAAACTTCATCATTCTCAACATTCTGACCCTTTGCTTTTTTATTAACAGCATTTACTTGTACTTTTACTTTCAATACTTAAGTACATTTAATACCAGAAAATTACTTTTGATACTTAAGTACAGTAAATATCAGATACTTTAAGACTTTTACTCAAGTATTATTCTAATAGGTGACTTTCACTTTTACTTGAGTCATTTTCCAGTAAGGTGTCTCTTTACTTTTACTCAACTATGGCTTTTGGGTACTTTATACACCACTGCTGTTTACAAGCCAATCATCAAATACATTGTTGGCTTGCAAGGTGATATTTTGACCTCTTCAGGGTGTATTACTGGGGTGATTTAGGTCACTTGAGACACTGAGGTCACAATAAACAGTTAAAACAGCAAACTATTACGGAGAGGCTTCTGGCTGGGGAACTGCTGTACACCTGACTCTCAGCTAAGGATTTCTACACTTTGGGTTCGTCTTCTTTTGCCTATATGTCAGTTAACCGTTTTTGTTCCAAGTTGGTCACTTAATACAGTATATTGTGTCCTGTTGGTCTTTATCATCTTAAAATGGCCATAGGTATTGGGTATTTTAAAGGCATCTTGGTAGGTTAACTCAGTTCAGTGGTGGATTGGTTGTTCATCCCATAGGGCAACACAAGAGGGGGGTGAAACAATAGATAAAAAGAGATTGCGTATTGTGTGCGTCTCATATAAACTAAGAAAAGAAGTGTCTGTCTGTGAGTGAGTATTGTATGGAATATATGAATCTTTAAGCTGGCTCGGAAACGTTGTGTGCAGTGGTACTGATGTGTTGTGGGTCAAGGATATACGCTCTGTATGTGCGCATGTGTGGTGCTATGAAAATATCAGTGCAGGCTGTGCTACAAAAGCACATATTCACTATATAGTGACTGCATACATACCCGGCTCCGCAAGTAGTCCGCCAGGTTCTTTCGGGTGAAGTTAGCCGCTGCTGCTGGACTCAGCTCATAACCTACACAACCAGGGTTTCAAATTCAATGTAGTCATTATGATCAATAAACTCAGACAAGAACGAACAATACAAATACAACACCCACAGAGACACACCCCTCCAAGGTAACCACAGTACTCACCATTTCTCATTTTGTAGAGCTGCACATTCTTCTGAATATACTCTGCAAACTGCACAGTATCACCGGCCTCACCCACACACAGGAGCAGAATCTTTTCACTCAGTTTGAACATTTTGTCGTAGTCTGAGAACAAATACATTCATAGGCAAGTTAAATGCGTGTTTTGAACGGAGAGTACCGTTTCCGTGTCACTACCGCGAATCTGACTAATGATAAAAGAAGACATGAGTATGTATCAAACTTTGTGGGAACATTTGCTCAGAACATCTGACTTAACTTTTGCTGTGGTAATGTATGTCTTAATGCTTAATGACTGCAAGATTGAATTATTCTCTGGGCCCAAACTGTAAACTGCTTTCACTTTCATTAACGTTAATCTGAATAAAGCGCTGCTAATGGGGAATTTCCTACACGTTGTCAATTTAATTAAGTAAGGAAATTAGATACTCAATTTACACACAATACAATTCGATATTTTTTTTCATTTCTGATATTCTGACGTAAGACTCTCTAAACGTCTGACAGGACTAGACATTCCAAACTAGCGTTAACAAAGCGAGTCATCTCTGGCTAAGCTAAACTAGCAATTTCGCTAACGATTATGTTAGCATTACCTAGCATTTTTCGAGCACACCGGTCAACGGGTAGTTTATTGTTTATTTGTATTATCTGGGTAGTAATAGTACAACCATCACTAAATAACTATCCATAATCAATATCTTGGCTTAGTTAACTGTGCTGGGTGACGGCAAATATATTCCTGTGTGCTAGTTACTCCTAACTCTTCCACTCTCGGCAGCTAACATTGCTAAGACAGGCTACAATGCTAAGTAATGACTTACCATGCTTCATCTGGATGATACTGCTTGCAGCAACATTATCTGCTGCAACTAAGACGAAGTCAGGTCCCTGTATGCCAATTAAATACTCCATTGTTGTATTGTAATTTCTGTTTGAATTTTAGGGCTTTTTGTAGTCACACACCACAAGCCACCGCTCCAGACACAATCTGTTATTACACAGCAAAAGTGAATCACGGCGCGGGATTCTGACGTCATGTAAAATGAAGCCAAATCGGAGAGGTTCAGTTTCTCCCTCTCCTGCAACATGTGACTTGCTGTTGTCCAGTCAATCTCCGTCTATCTATCCTCTATAATCTTTGTATAGGCTACTACTCCTTCCGAATCCAGACCCTTTCACAATGTATGAAGGGAGAGGTCAGTCAAAAGATCACAAAACAATTTTGCCATTTAAAAAAAAAGAAAAAGTAGGTATTAAGATATTTAACGTATATTGTGATATGTATCCTCTGTACTGAGAAAAGTGACAGGTTATAGGCTATCATTTTCAAATTAGCCTATACATTAATTCATTAAACTTGATGGATTTAGTAAGAAAACACATATCATTTTATCATTATATTACAACTAATCCTCATCAAGGTTTTCCTCTTAATTATAACATTGTAATAGCCTATTCGGGACACTAGCTTGAGTAGTGTTTGGTAGGTTTGGTTCCTGTAGCTGTGTGAGCAAGGGATGATTCACTGTGTAGATGGCCTTGGGGAAGGTGCCAAGGTCAAAAAGGACACACTGAAAACCCATCACAAAGAAACACAACAATACATATATCACCCCTTAAATGTCTTTATAATGACACATTTTACAAACATCTTTTTGCATTACATCTGTACCCTTTGTAAAGCACCATAAGGTCCCCGAAATAAAATACGACATGTAGAATAAAACATGAAGCATATAAGTTCCTATCTCTTTCAGCCTGCAGGTCAGAGTGTTCATTTATCAGCTTTCAACGACATACTGCAATGGTAGTGGTGCAGGATTTAAGTGTGATTTTAAAACTCATATTCATCTTTTCTCTATACCACATCTCTGTCAGCAGTTGTGCCTGGTTCAGCCTGAATGCTTCGTTAGAACTCTTCATTTGCATTCAGATTAATTATCTAATTACCCACAAATGTCCGGCGGCCAGCCCACACCCGCTCGTCAGCTCTGAGCCTGTAATTATTTTAATCATTTACTTTCATCTGGAGCACTCTTGCCTTACTCCTGCGCTTAGAGGCCATCCTTAATTACCTTGCCAAGACTTCTCTCTTCTTTTCGTGAGAGACACAGTGAGAGAGAGAGAGAGGGAGAGAGAGAGAGAGCCCGATGGCGACATGTGGCAGGAGCAGACAACACTGAGGAAGCTTGCAGCTCTGCTAGTTGTTGCCCTGATTCTTTTTCTCCTCTCCCTCTCTAACCCCTGAGCATCCTCCTCTCTCTCTCTCTCTCTCTCTCTCTCTCTTCTCTCCCTCTTTCTCTCCCTCCCTCCATGTCCTGGTCTCTCTATCTCTCCACCAACCCCTCCCCCACTTCCTCCCTCTCCCCCTTTTATCACAAGCACACACAGGAACCGCCTCTGGGCTTCAGCACTCTGACTGCTAATACACTCTCTCACACACACACACACAGATGCACTCACACATACAAAACACAGACCTCCCACCCACACCCACTCACACACACACACACACACATTATGTGACACATATCATGCTTGTCTGTCTCTTCTATATTCTTCCCTCCCTAAAGTTGGCAATCACACTGTTCTTTCACAGCATCTGGTTTGTGCCCATCGGAGACACAGTGGGCCTGACCCGTCACAGTGCAAACTTCAAACGCAAACACACACACACACACACACACACACACACACACACACACACACACCCACACACACACACTAACTCAGCTACACTCATTGGCTAGAAGGACAAGTCAGCTATGGAGTGGGCTTCTTGCACTGTCTTGTATCAGACTCTTACTATCGTACTACATCTTTGCACTCAATCGTTCCTTCGGATGAATTGTGACCATATAAGATCCTCTCAATTATTTCTGTGTTGACAAGAGAATGGGGGCACAACTTTATGTTGACCACTCTTCAATGTAGCCCTGATTAAAATTATTCAACGTTATTATAGATATGAGTCACAAATTAATGTTCATAATGCTGTGAAAAACTAGGGTATGAGAAATATACACTCTGCTGTAGTGCCATAGGAGACACCTTGTGTCCTGAAGAAAGTTGCACAGAACTGAGAGAAGTGAGTGAGGTGCTGTCTGTGAAGATTTTTTTTACCAATTTTAAATCATAAACGCAGAGCAGTATTTTTAATCCAGGGTTTGACAAGCAGAGAAACATGCCAAGATGAGTTGACTGTTGACTGTTGTTGCTCCAGTTATTTACAGACACATTTTTTTTTATCTGACATACAGTTACCTGAAACTGATGTAACAAGTCTGCAAAAGTGCAAGCAAATATTCTGCTTTGTGGTTTGAAATTTGAAATCACATGTTTTGCAAAACAGGCATTTCTGTAGTAGAAGTAAACAGAAAATTCAAGCATTTAAAGCAGTGCACTGGAAACACCAGTGAAAAGACCTGGGAGAAAATACATGTTGATGAATTGCTCCAGCCAGGAGATGCCGTGTTTTTGTTGGCTGTGTGAGTATACAAAGCTGACCTTTTGTTATGTGTGCCTCACATGTTGCACTACAATGTGTTTTCAGAGTAATGTGGATATGGAAAACTACACAGTCTTTGGAAAAAGAAACCTTCTTGTTAAAGCTTTTGGTCCTGTGTTCATCATTTTCAGCAGATCCCTCTACACAGAGTATAGAGTAAATGGTTTTGACTGAGGACATCAGTGCGTAGTGGTTTGTACAAAAATGAAGTCATAAAATGTGTGCCATTTTGTTGCAATAATTGGATTATGCGAAGGGATGATACAGTTCCTTATATGAATATTGTGGATTTTTTTCTAGCTTGCAGTTCGTGTGTACAGTTTTGAGAAAACGTGTAAAAACGTTGTAAGAAACCAACTGAAAGTGTATAGGAGAGCTTATTTGCAATGCAGGTTTGTGTGTCTGTGTGTGAATAAGTGTTGCGTGTTTAAAGGGAGGATTCAAACCTTCTTCCAATCGCCGTGGGATTCATCCTCACAAACTTCGCGTTGGAACAACAGCACTCTCGGGGGAGCAGGCAACACATAGTGTTAAGTTTGTTTAATGTAGCAGTAGAATTAGCATTCTTGAAGAACGCCGTTCATGCCGGTGTCAAGGGGCCAGCTTTTTGGTTTTAATCTGCAATTTTACGGTGCTGAGTCTAGAAGGACTGCGCCCCCCATCCGCTTTTGTTTTCTGCTGTCGCCGTTTAGCGGTGCTTTGCTTTACTAAACTGGGAAAGGACGTGCGGAGAACCTGGGCACGAGAGATCACTTCATCTGAAGAGGGTGAAAAAGAGCAAATTAAATGGAAGTGACAAGCTCTGAAGAAATCCCCCCGGCAGCTGTGCGGATTCAACATACTCGACCGCCCCCCCAACTCAGCCGGCCTCCTGACCCCCGTGCCTGGCACACGCACCTGCTTCTCCAAGGCGCGTTTCCACCACGCAAGATTATCCCGGGGCGTGGCGCGCACGGCCCGCTCTCATTGAGGTCTTGTGAAAACCCTTTATGCGTGAAAAAGCCCCCTTTCTCCTTCTATTGTCTAACACATTTTTATGGGAAAACATTGGGCATTATGAGGTTTCCACATTTACATGGGACTCCATAGACTGGTATAATCCTTTCAACCAGTGACCGAATGAAAGTTTAAGTCTGCTGTTTTCATATTTATTAGCTGGTTAAAGCAGACGATGCAGCTGAGCGGTCCCGACCAACAGGCTTTCTCTGCTCTCCACTTTTCTTGCGATTGACTGCCAACATACAGCATCTATCAGAGCTTTTATGGACATGCCTTAATCATTTAAACAGCCTGGTGTTGATTGTGAAAGTGCAATTTCAAAGCCTAAATAAAACTGATACACCCTGTTAATATTTGAATGACCTTTGTCAATGTTAAGCCAGAACCCAAAACAAACTTTTATTTGCACTTGATCAAATAATATACATACATTGCCATAGCATCATATATGTTTTTCACAATGAGCAAATGCCACAATTTAACATAGGGCAGGCTAAGTGTAAGCTATTAAACATCCATATCTATCTATCTATCTATCTATCTATCTATCTCTGTCTGTCTGTTGCCCTCTGTAGACAGATAGCATCATCCTCCCCAGGCCGTGGGGCTAGAGCAGCCCCCATGCCCACCACCCCTACTGTCAGCGTGGATCTCTTCCACCCCAGCAGAACGCTGGCGGCTAGAGCGCTGTCACACTACATCAGGCGGAAACAGAGCGAGGGGGGAGAGCGCGAGAGAGAAACAGAGAGGGGCGAACCTATTATAGGATGCTCGCGAGGCCTGGTCCGTGTCTCGCTCAGTTCCAAACTGAGATTAGATGGGACACGTGTCGCCCCCCAGTGACAGTATACGGCCAGTGCATGTAAACCTCTCAAGTTTTCGGAATTTATTAGGGACGTATGACCAAACAAGGTCAAGAAGTAAATAGGCTACAGTTATTTGTATAGGCCTGCGTTGTCCCATGGCCATAGACCTAATTTCAGCCATAATGATATTGATATTTTACCTGATAACAATGTTAGGAGTTGGTACAGCTTAACCATCATTGATCATCAGTGACAACTCAGAAAAGGATGGAAGAATAGATAGGTGCATAAAACAGGTATAGTTTGTATAAAAGAAGAACCTAATTATTGAATTACTATGCCCTCGGGTAGGCTCCTTGTGAGCTCAAATTATGATTGATCTAACGTTTTCTTCTGCAAATCCAAATACTTGCGTTTCGTCTACACCTCGTTCCCGCTAGCTGTTATTGAATATGTCTATTGGCAAGATCAACATGAATATGGGTTACAGGGCGCCAGGCGAGTTTAGTGTGTGATAAATATGATGTAGGAGCACACGGACAGGGGCTCCTGAAAAAACAGCTATCTCCATCAGTGCACTCTGTAGTTTACTCAAAACACGCCGAGCGCAAACTGAACGCCCTTTGCCTGTTGGAACTAGGCTACTTACCGGGACGAAACCTTAGCCTTAACCTTAACTTAAACAACTAATCAGTTGTCAGAGTTGTGCTGTTGTTGTAGCAGCCCCCTGTCCCTCATTATATTTCTAAGCTGAAATAGGACTACCACTTTTCATAACCGTTATTAACGCTCAGCATGGGCCATATCGTGTACCGACCTGTGTCGTGCATTATATCAGTGTCGCTTAGCGAAGTCATGTGATTTATAAGTGTGGACATTTTATGTAGAAGCACAAACTTAAAGCTGTGGGCCTATTTTGGTTATATGAAAGTGCCAGGCTAAACAATGTGTCAAGTGACATGAATATTTAAAAGGTGTGACACTCCCCTAGCATAAGGTCTTATTATAGCATTTATAAGACAGGCATATTTAGGCTCCGGGTTCCATGGTTTTGGCATTTTTTTGACTGGTCGAGAGGCACAGGGCTCTTCAAAAGAAGAACATTTAACGAATAAAGCGTGACACCCCACTAACACAAAATCCACAAACAAACAACAAATTAGTATTGTAGTCTTATGCTACAATGGTCTGCCACTATTACGCACACAGACCATAACGGTGATAAGCGGAAAGCTAAAATCTGCGCCTCAGGGCCGGGCGGCACAAACGGAGATTATCCTCATCTTGCCTCAAGGGCTTGGCTCTGGCGCACGACTGGACCAGCGAGTGCGTCCCGGGCTTGGAGAGCCAGAGCCCCGAGGCGCAGACTCCAACGAAACCCCAGGGGTACATAGCATCGGGGGTGCAACTCCTGCAGACTTGTTCAGACGATGGATTAAATTACAAACGGTATCTGCGTTAACATACACGCACATATCTTGCATGTACATGCGCGCAAACACACAAGTTGAATATGCTGCACCCGGGGCGATGGATATGTGTGTATGGTTGATGCCGTATGAGGCAGGCTAGTTATTCAGAACAATTCTTCATCTGAAAACAGTTTAAAATGGACTCTGTGGTATCAGGCCAGTTTCCAGGCAAATGTCAAAGACAAAAGATGCTACACGCGACAAGAAGAACTCAGGGGCCGAAGTCTGCCATGTGCTGCTATATCTGAATCACACAGATAATCCTAATCACTTCAACGGCCAAAAGGTTCAATTTAACATTTGTCTTTCCCTTCCATTCATACAAAGAATGTAATTAAAGAAGCCACACCTGAAAGTGTTACAGATGTTTTATTCCACATAATATAGATCCATTTATGATAAGCTCTGGGATAAACTTTAATATAATTTAAAGGTCATATATAGAGGTTATTTTAGTATATCTGTCCAAGAATTCTGGCTGGGAACAGAAATACAACATATAATTCAACCGCTCACACACAGAGATAGATCACAGACACATGCTCTCACTCACACAGAGACATACACAGCCAGTCCCAGGAGTGCAAAGATAGAACAGAGGAATCACACACCAGGAAATAACTAGCCTACATCTCCAGACCCTACACGACACTGATCCCTGAGTCAGAGAGGGAAGGGAGACCATCACAGAACAAGGTCTGATCACGTCTTTGGCTGTAATATTATGGTTGGTGACAGTCCCAGGATGATACCACTCTCTACACAAGTCCTGTCTACTCTTTCTGAACGTTCCTCTTCCTCATCCTCATGTCTCAGTGGCTGGCAGCAGCTCCCATGCGCAGGAGCTCTTTGCGGTGTGTGAGGATGACGTCAAAGCTGCTCTGCAGGCGGTTCTGCTGGTCCTGCACGCGGGCCTGAAGGGTTCGAACCCAGCGGATCAGCGCCAGTCGCCGGTACATGGTGAGCTGCAACTGGTGCTTTTGCATCTCTTTCTCTTTGAAACTTTGTCGGTCTTGAGCACTCCACAGCGCCTCCATCACTTCATCGCTGGTACCGCAGCCGTCCCACTCGGAGTCCGACGAACCCTCCTCGTCCCCTGGCTCCATGCCTTCCAGGCTCCCTCGGAATCTCTCCGCCCCGCGTTGACCCGAGAAGGTGTGGTCTTGCTCCGCAGTGGGTGGACCCCCAATGCAGAGGCGGTCCCAGGTAGATGGGAGATTGCCAAGGCCAGCCTCTCCACCGTCAGCAAGCGAGGAGGCACTGCCGCTGTGGGAGCTGAAGGCAAACTCCTCATCACTCTCGCCCCACTCCAACCCATCATCCTCCTCCTCCACTCCTTCCTCCTCCTTACCGCCGTACTCTCTGGACTCTTCCAGGTCCTTCTTCTCCCCATCACTAATTCGCCTCATCTCCTCGTCTATCCTGCCCTCCTCAGCTCCCTCTGGAGGCACCCTGCCACCTCCATCATCGCCGCTCTCCACCTCCTGGAGGGGCTCCAGTGGGCTCCAGCAGGGCAGGCGGGATAGCGGGGACAGTGGCCCCAGAGGCACCCCTGTGTGGTGAAGCAGGGTCGGCAACTCGCGGCCCAGCGGCCCCAGGGAACGTGGCCTCACCTGATTACGGTTCTCGTCTCCCCCAAGTGTCTCGTCATCTTCACCCAGGAAGTTGAAATTGCTGTCTTTCTCAAACTTCTTGTTGAACTGCTGCGGGCCATTGCTAAGCAGGCGCAGGGAGGAGGACACACCTCCATAGGCTGCGTTGTTTGGGCGATCCTGCTGGAGCATTCTGGACTGGGTGCGGGACTCTGTAGCTCTGTTAGAGGCAGACAGGAAGTCAGAGAGAAAGAGTGAGAGTCTTTAGGAACCTGCTTTAGACCTCTTCATTTGGACTTCAGCAGGGTAAAGTTTAGAACTCCCCAGAGAACATTAAACATTTAAACATTAGGCTTACTCATGAAACAGGAAAATCAGAGCTAAGAAGTTGTGTGACAAACATCATCAAAATTTTCTACTGGAAATATTATCATCATGAAGTAGGCCTGATTGTTTCTATGGCACGCTGACATTACAGAGCATAGGCCAAAAAATGAAAGACTCAAATCTTCTTAAGAAAAAAAACAACCAAAAATCATTGGCACAACACGACATTTCTTCGGTACAAATACTACACGTTATCTATGTTTTTTTTTGCCATAGAAGTATAACACTTTGGCTAAACGAAATACATTATTTAAATGTAGGGCTATTGGCTACAATAATCAATGATGTTCTCCTGTTGAACGTATCGTCGAAGGTTATCCCAGCTTTTTCATATTTTTTCATATTTTTATTTGATCAGGGCAGTCAAGTTCATTTCAGATGATGTGGTGACAGGCAGCAGTTGCATTCCAGTGATAATTTTCCATCATTAACTGAATGTAGCCTTAATACAGATGTGCAGGCACCTGGCGCTGAAGGACAGCCACAACGTGCATCTCGCCCAGTTGCCAGGCGGTTTAGCTTGTCTGATCATTGAATCAGCATGACAAATGTTGAGCCCCGATCATAAAGTCAATGTCATGTTCTCGTCCTCGGTGTCTAAAGGGAATGCAGTGAAGTGAGAGGGCTATCATAGAGCAGAGCTTACATTACAGGCTACCCTACCTGCTTGCTATATGAAGGACATAAAACATATTTCCATAATAACGCCACTTTAAAAATACCATACATTAAGCTACGTTAGGCTATAACGTGGCGATGGCTCATGTTATTAATTCAACAGTAAACTGAAATGTCAAAGCTGGAGGGAACTAGATTAAAAGCGGACATAAATATATTACGGTAATTTACGGTACATAGCCTACATAAACAACAGCCTACATCAAAATATCGCAATAACGTGATTTGAAACAATGCGCAAAATAACAGTTTTGTCGAGATTAATCCGGCCATGGTTTGTTATGTAAGAGCGGCGCTCCGTTTGAGTCTCACCCCATCTCTCAGATCCTGCGCTCGGCGAAAAACCTTGCGCTCTCCGTTCATCCACGGCTAATGGTGCTCTGTCCTTTTGGCTGCTTTATTACATAAATCAGGACACACAAAACAGACTGTCAGAGGTGAATAAATAGAAGGCCTTGTCTTACCGTTTATTCTTCGTGGACGAAAAAGATGCCCTCCCAGTCGACCCTCCTCCCGCCGTGCTGTTAAAAGGATGTTTATCAGTGATTCCACCTCCCCTCCCCTCTCCCTCCCTCCCTCAGTACTGTGCTTATGATGCATGAAGGCCTACCGCTGGCTGAGCGTATGACTCACTTCCCAAACTGGGCAGGGGCCGCAGAACAAGGGAAATGAACAGAAGCAAACTGGACAAATACAAAATGGAAACATTACTGGTGCACGGGGGGGCTACTTTGCAGGGATATTGTTCTTGATTAAGGGTTCGGAAATCGGCTACCTATGCATGGCTCACTGGTTTGAGTGATATTAGAAATTTGTGACAGCTGATCGTTTGGTATCACAGATTGCGTCTGTTGTGTCTGAGCGTGTTTTTGTACATCACACAGACTTCATAAGTAGCCTGTGTTCTCTCCCGTCCCATGACAAGCGATGGCTGCCGGCAGAACACCTCCCCCCTCCCCCGCTCCTCAACCCGTCCAACAACATCCCCATTCAAGTGCTGCTCCTCCGGGCGTCTCCAGGCCCCTCCGCCTCGCCAGCCTTCAACAGTAGCCTTAACACATAAAAAATACATCAAACAAGAACGCGGCCCGCGGCTTCGTCACATGCTAAACCATCTCCATCTTCCAAACGAACGAATAAGGATGAGCAAAGGGGAGAGGGAGTCAGGAAGACGGAAAAGAAAATAAGGCCTTACTCAAACTACAGGAGGTGAAAGAACGTAGCTCTGATATTAACATTGCATTCAAATTCAGACTTTGGCATTCAAGAACGAGTGATGTGAAACTAAAATATGTTTACATGGACCACACCACCTTTTCGTAACGCACAAAGACAAATACAAAAAACTCCCACACACACAAACGAGGCACCATGATTTTGATCTTAAATGAGGCCTGTGTGTAAAAGAGTTAAAGCCCTGTGGAGGCTCGAGCTTGAACCCGCTCCTCCCCTGCTCCATGTCTGAGCGCGCTGCCGATGAGTGTGACAGCATCCGTTGGGTGCGCCGCCGGTCCCCCTGTCAGACACACGCGGTAAGATGAGGAGTGGCAGCTACCCCGCACTCGACACAACGCCCACCAGCGCTGTCTCACACAGCACATAGTGGATATGCTCAAGTGCGTGTGCTTACAGACGCTGTTGAAAAGTATATACTACCGCTGCCACTCTCACACATGCACACACTTTGTATAACAGGACACTATGAATGCTCGGATGTGTCGTCACACCTTTGACTAAGAGGACTAAGCTAGATGATACAGCCAATAGCATGATATCCTTGCACCTGGAAACCCATTTCAGACCCCATCTAAAATGACACTGAGGCAGGCTGCCAGTGTTTCTCCTTGTGATGCTGGACAAAATGTCCATCCAGTAAGTTTCTTTTAGGGTGGTAGTAAAATAGAACAGGGTCAGTACAGTCCCCTCAAGAGCTGATCGGGAATGAGAAGTTTAACATTAATACTAATGCAAATCTTGATGTTAATGCAGTTAATGGTACTCTTGACAGATCAAGCCACCATAATGAACCAAGCTACCAAGTGCAGAGAGCACTCCAGACACTAAAAACTTCAGACATCAGTTATGTTAAAATATCCTTTATTTACAGCGTACTAAAATACATTAAAAACACAAAACAAATTAAAACAATCTTAAAGCAACCCAAAAACAATATTTACATGATAAAACTATGGTAATATTTAAATCTGCCCTCATGTTTCATAGTATCACTAAAAGGAGCGAGGGTAACTCAAGTCACATAAGAGTTTGTGTGTGTGTTAGTTCTCCAGGTAGCTGAAGATGCTTCTTGGAGGGCCGGAGGTTGTTGCCTTTTTCTCCTGCCGTGGCCGCTTGGCTGCAGGGGCCGGAGAATCAGACCCTGACCTCTTCACCTAAAAGAGCGCAGGAGAGACAGGGAGAAGTGAGACGGGGAGTCAGAAACTAACTGTGCGAAGGCCGTTTAGATCCAACAATTGCATATGGGGAAGTAGACTGATTCTTTCAGACCCTATTATCAACCATCCGGATTTGTTTTCTTGCTGATCCACCATAGGTTACCAACTGCCTTCATGATTTTCATTATATACATCCCAAAGCTGTCTTACACACAACCCCCCCCCCCCCCATCCCCATCATCATCATCTGATTGGCTTCACAGGACAGTAAGCACTGAAGTTGTCCATCGCACAGATACTCTGGGTGAATCACTTGAACCTCTTCAGTGTAGTAGCACCTCAATGACAATGGGGCTGGCTAAATGTTCACTAAGTGGAATGGTAGAGATAAAGAGCTCCCCCTGGTTGCATTGAGAAGGATGACAACCTCTAATCCTTGCCTGGCAGGACTAACATTTAAAGCTTTAGCGCCTCTTAGTGGACAAAAAGACTTACTGCACATGATTTCAAAACATCAATGCAAAGGTGGACTGACAGAGGGGCATGAGAAACTTTGGTTTTGTTGCTGGTGGGAACCATAGACATATATAGATAGGTATATATGTCTATGGTGGGAACGGCTCATATAACCTACCTGTTTGGGGCGTTTGGAAGGGGCGGAGTCTTTCTCAGGAGAGAGTGTCTGAAACAGGAAGCCACGAGTGTTGCGTGGACCAATGGGGTTGCCGTCGGAGATTGTAGCAAGCTTCTGCAGCATGGTTTTTGGCTGACTCAACAGTGACCCCCGTTTGACCTGAAAAGTGCAGAGGTCAAAGGTTACGATACGGTGCTTATAGGGACTGGCAAAACTACTGCTGGCTGAAGCGGTTAGCATTACTCATGAATACAGAACTGTTAGCAAAGGACGATACAGTCAACATTTTAATGGGTCAAATAATAATAATAATAATAATAAAAAAAATAAATACATGAAAATGGACAGTTCAAGTTTTTACAATGTGTTCAAGACAGTCCCCCATGATGTAATATACATGTCAAAGGAAGATCTATGAATTTGAGAACACAGCCACCATATACTATATTAATTTGTCTGAATTACATTTTGAATGGCACCTGATTTACGAGAGAGTGTGTGTGTGTGTGTGTGTGTGTGTGTGTGTGTGTGTGTGTGTGTGTGTGTGTGAAACAAGAGAGTTAGTGATTGTAAGTTACTGACCACTGCAGTTGGAGCAGGTCTCCGGAATGGGTCAGACGCAGGAGCTTTCTGTTCCTGAAGAGGAGCCACAGAAGCCTCTGGAAAACCGAGACAGTGTGTGAGTGCGCGTGAGGGACACAGAGAGAGAGACAGAGACAGAGAGACAGACAGACACATGGAGGTTTTGCTTTGAGCTCACCTTTTTTCTGCATGGTTTTTGCCATAACCTTCAAGGCGAGCTTCATGAACTGACTGTCCTCTTCCCCACCGAAGCACTCTTCCTCTTCCTCCACCTCCTCACCTTTGCCCTTCTTCGTCTTAGCCACAGACTGCTACAAACATATAGACAATCAGCCATGAATACAGGAATAGACACACACACACACACACACCTCAGCATATACCTACATGCAGCCACATAACCTCACACACACACAGACAGACAGACCTGCTCTCGTAGCCACTGCTCCTTTTCCATCCTCTCTTTCCTCCTCTGGACCTCAGTCTGGTCCAACTCTTCATCTTCCTCCTCCTCCACCTCCTCACCTTCTGGCCCCTCAAAGTCAAAGCCATCGTCTGTGAAGAAACACACAAACACATTAGCAAACCTTCACACAGATGAACACTGCTTATACAAACATACAACACACACAATCAGATTGAGACAGTGTGCATGTGTGCATGTGTGCGTGTGTGAGAGACAGAGAGAGAGAGAGAGAAAGATGTGCCTACCATTATTTTTCCAGCGGAAGCGTCTGGTTCGCCCTGGTCCGTCTGAGTGCAAGTCCCCGTCGGCAAGGTAACGCTCTTGATAGAGACGCAGCCGACGCTTATCATCATCAAGTATCTGCTTCCTGTACAAATAAAAAAAGGGCCACATCACAATGAGTGTGTTTATGTATGGGTGAGGGCCTGTGTGTGTGTGTGTGTGTGTGTGTGTGTGTGTGTGTGTGGTGTCTTACATGTGGATCTTGTTGACTTGGTCCTGTAGTTCCTCGTCAGACGGCAGCTCCTCCTGCAACTCATCTTCCTCATATTCATTCACCCCGCCATCCTCTTCATCTTCACTGCCCTCACTGCCGGACAGCTCTGCCTCAGAATCCACAAACTCAGTCAGCCTCCTGAGAGATGCAGACAAAAGGAAGCAGAACGAAAGAAAGAAAAGAAAGAAAAGAAAGAAAAGAAAGAAAGAAAGAACAGAGAGGTGAGCCCAGCATGATTAACAATGCATCCCTGCATCCCTGAGTGCAGCTCAGGTTTCTGGTCACAGTTAGTTCTGGTCCCAGATACTGAGGTCACAGTTAGTTCTGGTCCCAGATACTGAGGTCACAGTTAGTTCTGGTCCCAGTTAGTTCTGGTCACAGATACTGAGGTGCTCCTTACAGTTTCCTCTTCCCATTTGGTCGGCCGAACACTGCCTGCATCTCCTCCTCGGCTTCATCGTCCTCTTCCTCATCTTCACCTTCACCTTGTTCATCTTCCTTGTCATTCTGGTCATCTGAATCATCCTCCTGAGGGTAGAAATAGGGACACAATCAAGCACCCAAAAATGTACAGAAGCGCACACACACACATACATACACACAGAAAAAAAGATTTCTGTGGGCTTACCTGACCACTGAGACTCTCTACGTCTGACATGAGCTTGAACTCGCAATCTTCCTCCTCTGGCTCGTCATCCTCACACAGCCGCTCTCTCCTACAGATGCACACAAACACACTGTGTTGGACTTGTCTAATCAAGAGAACATCAAAACACAAGACTGACAGAGTAAATCTGGCATGAATACTGAAGTGTTGTAGTACCTGCTCGCTTCAGCAGTTTTTCTGTGAGACGCGGGGCTGGACACACACGTCAGAGGAGTACCACCTGGAGCACACACACACACACACACACACACACACACACACACACACACACACACACACACACACACACACACACACACACACACACACACACACACACACACACACACACACACACACACACACACATTTAAAATCACCAAAAATGATTCATAAGTTTACACACACAACAGCTTTCACAGCACGACCATCCACAGCTGCAGCCAAATACTCACTGGGGCTGGTGAACTTTCCGGAGCAGAGTGCAAGTAGCTGGTCCATGCTTGTGTCCGAGCTGGCCTGCATGTCCGGCAGGCTTGGGGGCGGTGGGATGGGGATCGGCAAGGGGCTGGTGGTGCGCTGGAGTGTGCTTGAGGGGGTGTGTGCGAGAGCGGAGCTGGGGACCTGCGTGGTGAAGCCTCCGGAGCACAGCCCCAGCAGCTCGTCCATGTTGGCGTCCATGGCGTTCTCGTCCAGACTCTCCAGGAGCAGCCGCGGCCGGGACGATGTCGGGTGGGCGCCGTGTCGGCCCACGTTCAGGAAGCCGTCGGCCGTCAGCAGCTGCGACTGCGGCTCCTCCTGCTGCGTGTGGGTGGGGGTGTGCTCGTCCAGAGAGAAGCCGCCCAGGCGGGCCTCAGGGGGGGAGGGCGGGGCGTAGAGGTCCTGGGAGTCCTCCACTGGCAGAGACGGCTCAGAGCCCTTCCCAGAGCTCTGCAAGACACACACACACACTCATTAATACATGCATATATATATGTGTGTGTGTGTGTGTGTGTGTGTGTGTGTGTGTGGTGTGTGTGTGTGTGTGTGTGTGTGTGTGTGTGTGTGTGTGTGTGTGTGTGTGTGTGTGTGTGTGTGTATCAGTGTTCATCCATTACAAAGAGATAGAAGCCAATCTCTCAGTCATTATGTAGTTAAAGGGTTCCTAAACTGAAGCAGGCCTAGACACTGCAATAGATCTGGTCCTAACCTGGCGTCAGTACATTTAAGCAATGAATGAAATATACATTTATGTGTACAGAATAGGCTAGTACTGAATGGACATCAACACATATCTGGTAAAGAATAAGAATATTGTTGATCGAGTTATATTACAGATCACAGAAAGCTGTGATGTACTCATCACTATGGGTGATAAACAACTGACTACAACTTTGTTCACTCAAGAACATACCCACACTGGAGGTACACAGAGACAATGATAGATTGTGTGGAAGGAGACAGGAAGTGAACTTGGCTTGTTTGTTTGTGTGGTATAGATGTGCATGGGTGTGGTGCACATCTGTGTCACCTTGGATGCGGAGCCCAGGAAGCTGGGTCTGAAGAGGCAGGGGGAGGGCGAACGGAAGAGGCTGGAGGCCACACCCCTTCCTGCCGTTCGGGTGACTGGCTGGTACGACGGGATCATGGAGCCCATGAGCTCAAAGCTGCTGTTGTGACTGCTGTCCTTCACCAAAGACAGAGAATCATCCTCTTCTGCGGAGAGACCAACACGTCACACTGGGTCTCAATCATACATGCCCTCCCTCCGCACACACACACGTCACTAGGACAGAAATATTCAGCCCGCTCTAGCGACTCCCCTCACTCACCGAGTTTATTATCGCTGTCCTGACCTGCTCCTGTCCTCTTCACTCCATCACTGTGGGACAAAACAAACGCAGAGTCAGTAGAGCAAACCACAGACATCCACACACCACACACACACCCCTAAACATCCACAAACCCACACACACACACACACACACACACCCTCTTGAGTCCAGAACATACGGACACACAGGTCACCTGGTACGAGAGCAGGAGCTTCCGGCGAACAGCATAAGAGTCCCATCATTGTCCTGACGTGGGGAGGGGCTCCTCATCACAACGGTGGCTCTGTCTGCGGCATCCTCTTCCTCATCTTCATCACACTCATCTTCATCTGCCTCGTCTCCATCCTGCTGCTCTTCACCTCCACCACCAAGCAGCTCGTCTACACCCTGACACACACACACACACACACACACACACACACACACACACACACACACACACACGAGAGTTAAAAACAAACCCCCACACACGCTAATCAACACGGACCCACAGTGACAAAACTGTGCTGCTTTACCTCTTCCTCCTCAGACTCAGTCATCTCTTCTTCCTCTTCCTCCTCTCCACAGTCTTCATTGTCTAGGCGATAAAGAGCAGCGCGCTTCTGTCTCTCCTCTTCCCGACGTACCGCCATGGCCTTCTGCAGACGGGACTTCAACAGAAACAGACGCTCACCTAAACACACACACACACCCCGTTAACAATGGGCTTTAAGCAGCTTTTTGACAAGCGCACATGTTCTTTTTAGGACAGTGCGACACACACACCCTCTGTCATGGATATACACACTACATATTAGACATGCAAGGCATTATAGGATGTTTGGTCATCAGAGAGGTATTCCAAGTACGTGGTTTAGTGACAAATCTGGTTAAGTTAACTCAGGCCCTCTGGCTTTGTTTTGCAATGAGAATTAAGCCATAGGCCTTCTATTAGGAAGTTTACAACTTACTCTGAGACAACTTGTCATTAAGCCACGTACCTGGTACCTGGGGGGTACCCTGGTATGGTGGTGTAGGTCCCCACCTATTTTATGGGATCTAAATTATGGGCTATCTGATCTTCTAGGTCTGGTCTGGAACACACTGTGGTTACCTGGTTTGACTTTGGGCTGCTCATCATCCTCCGTGAGGGTGATTGTGAGAGCGTCAGTGCGGAGCTCCTCCTGCCCCGAGGGGGCGCTGTCCTTCCTGACCACACTGAGCTGCACGGAGCGTTCCCCTTTGGGGCGGACCACAGGCTGGATGTGACGCAGGAACCGGTCCTTCAGGGCCTCCAGAGCTGCATACACACGCATGCTTACCATCACAATCATGAACACAATCTAACCACCCTTCACAAACACAACATTATGATCCCTAATTACACAGTATAAAACAAACATACAGACACCTACGCAAAATCTCACACAAAAGTGTGTACACAGTGCAGGATCAATTGGACATGAGATAGCTGGCACAGCACATGCATAGTGTGTTTGTGCTCTTACCTGGGTTAACCTGCGCGGCCTCCAGCTCCACAAAAGAGTCCTCAGAGGCCTGGAGTCGAGCCACGGGTGGTGGGTCCAGGCCCAGCTCTCGGAGCCGGGTCAGCCTGTCCTTACGAGTCTTGATGGCAGGAGGAGGAGCTTCCACAGGCGGGGCTAAAGCAGCGGGTGCTTCCTCAGTTAGGGGTTCCGACCCAGACGCCCCGAGGACCACTTGGATTGAAGGCCTATCTGTGAGGCAGGACGCATCCTCCAATAAAGCATCTAATAGGCCATCTGGTTTGGCCACACCAGATTGTGATTGGGCGGTGGGCTCCTCCTGCTGAAGGCCCTCCCCTTCTAGATGCTGGGCTGATGGGGGCTCCATGGACACCTGAAGGTCAGAGGCAACTACAGGGGCCTCTTCAGCCTGCTGGGGCTCCTGACGTTGGCTCTGCTTGGCTGAGGCTGCAGTGGCTTCCAGGATAGTAGCCTGGTACTGCGCTGACCTGAGAGAGCAAGTCCAGGGGAGGGGAGGAGAGCAGAGGGTCAGCCATGCTTACCAGGATGAGCACAGACCAGTGTGTCTGCACAGGTATAGATGTGATACTAGGCATCACATGCAGTTGTGTATATATGTGAATACAAGTGGGGTGTGTGTGTGGGAGTCCTACTTCAGGAGGGCCATGCCGGGCCCTTGAGGTCTGCCTCTCTTCTTGAAGAACTCATGGATGCTCTTGGGCTCAGGTAGGTGGTAGCCCAGCCCAATACTGGACTCTGTGGGGGCAGGAGAAACAGACACTGAAGAGCGGGTATGAGCTCCTCACAACAAGAACCACGAAGGAGGTGGACAAGAGGGACTGAGGACTTAAAGGTCAGTTAAGCACAAGATCAAGCATTTAAAAAGAAAGCCAGCCCCCCCCACCCCCCCCTTCATGAAGAACATCAACACTACAAAAGCTGTTAGCTTCTGTACAATGTCTAAGCCATTCTAAGCCAAAGAAACATTCAATGATTCATATAATTCTGTGCTTTTCAAATCTATGAAAACATTTGTAGAGAAGAGCCTGAGCTCAGCATGCGCATAAAGAGGAAACTCCAGTGTGTGCTGACCTCTGACGAGCCTCTGGGTCTCGCTGTGTAACTGCTTTATAGCCTCCTTACTGGCACGTGCTGCTTTTCTCTCCTACGTACACAGACACACACACACACAAGCAAATTCAGAAACACACCAAAAACCATGAGGGATTAACAGTAGGTAAAGCAGTTATGCAAGATGATGTCCAGAAGGATATCCAATATTAATACTAGCCACATCAGGAGCCTTACCACACGTTGAGGTTTTTCTGCATGTTCCTCTTCAATATGAGACTAAAGTACACACACACAAAGACACACGTCAACTGTTAAAACACAGACTCTGGACAATAATCACAATGGAATTTTTAAATATGGTATGCATGTTTGTGTTAGTGAGAGGGAAGGTGTGTGTGTGTGTGTGTGTGTAAGAGGATAGTAGGTATAAGTGTACCTTGTGTTTTTTAGCCTTCTGCTTGACAGACGCTCTGATTGCCTCTAGAGACTCTTCCTCATCCTCATCCTCCTCCTCCTCTGCATCAAACAGATCTGTGTCTCCAAGAAGGCAGCCACTATCATTTATACCTCGAGGGGCCTGATAGAGGAATAAAGGTAGATTTAAATGATAATAAATATAAATTCATTCAGATGTAGAGTATGCGTCACCTCTACCTGAAACTCAATCAGCACCAGATACTCTTTGTTTCATTCTTCACCTCAAGCCCTTAACATGGTCACAAAGCAACTTCATTTACACCCATCATGGTAGAAATTCTAATTCTATTTCCCACGGCTATCTATTAGAGCTGAGCACACTCACCACTTTCGTCTCCTTCTGTTGCTTCTTCCCGGCCTCCTTTTTCCTCTCTCTCTCCTTGCGTCGCTTGGACTGCTCTCTCCTCCTTCCAGCTTCTCTCTCTTTGTCCTCTTCCTTACTGTTTTCCTTTTCACTGTCCTCGCTGTCCATGGAGACACGGGCGATCCTTTTCTTGGTCCTGGTTGCCTTCTTCACCTCCGTCTTCTCCTCCCCCTCTTCTGCCTCATCTTCGCTGGACGCAGAGAGAACGAGTGCTCCCTCTATCCCACCCGCCTCCTCGCCCTCTTCGCTGTCACTGTCCCTCAGTGCCTTCCGAGAGCGAGACTTCCTGGCCGATGCGATGTCTTCATCATCAGAGTCTAGAACACAAAAATGGAGATCCCATTAGAACCTTAAATCACTGTAACTTTCCCACAAATGTCTTTGTATGACTGGGCCAGCAGTGGACCACTACCTGCTTGCTGCTCTGGAGGGGGTGGGTTCTCTGTGGTTTCGGCTTCCACTGGTGAGCCCATCCCGCTGTCAGCGTCACTCTCAACCGGCAGGGACTCCACTAGTGGCTAGAGATTGAGAAAAAAAAAGTTCATGTGTTATATGGCATTTTTATTGGATTGCTGTACAATTCAAGACACAACATGGGGTTAATTAGCACACACACACTTCATATTTACACCTGACACACTCACTTAAAAGGTCTTTAACACCTTTAGTCATGTAAACATAAACTATATACACCGATGTTGGATTTCAAAACTGCCACTGAAGAACCAAAAACATCTAAACCCACAACCTATCTAAAAAAACCTCTTAATCCTGTTTTGGGAATCGTCATCGCTGTGTTGTAGCTTTAATGCAGTTCGGTACGGCATGAGGTAAGGAAAACAAATGGTCGAGGACGGCTGTAGACAGCTGTCAGAGGGAGGAGGGGGGTGGGCGTAGATTGCGCTCTTGTGCATACATTAAGCAACTGACAAACGTTTGTGAATGTGAGACTAGGTCTTCCTATATCTGGTTGGAGTGAGTAACTATTCAGCAACACTCGGCGCGGGATATGATTTACGCAGACTTAGCAAAACCTGAAGCCAAAATTTAAGACATGTCCTCATTCATCTTACGTTTTCTTTGTATTTAATGAATTACGCACACGCACTATGTTTAGCAAGTGTGAACAGAAAATCACACCAAATCATTAATTCAGAATATTTCTACCGTTACAGATGTGCTGATGCGAGCTAAGAGAACAATTTACAAACGAAAAACATTTCAGTTAGAATTAGCAGTGCACCGTTCCAGACAGAAAACGAATGTATTAAATTATGATTTGTAATTATCTCTCTATAAACTAACATTATTTATTTAAAATGAGAATCAGTCCAACAGCTTTTCCTGGAGAGAACAGCGAAAGTTTAGCCGAGGTTAACGTCGCAATTAACGCTAGCCAGTAACAGTAAACGGTAGAAATAGTCAAAACAACCGATTATGCTAACGTTTGTGCTAGCAAGAGAAGGAAGCTTTAAGGACTCCACAAAATATGGGCATATCAGGGGGGCACTGAGAGAATTAATAATTTTATTGCGCTTTGTCCGGCTAGGATGGCTTGCTATTCGAGTCTAACGACTGTTGTAATCTGACTTTATTTTAGCAAACACGTCTATGGGTAGCCTGGATTTGAAGCAAACACTTAACTTCTATGTTGAACTGAAATACAAAACAGTAGAGTGGTTAAACTAGCTAACTAGAGAGTGAGCATCGAAGTTAAGAATGGCTAGCACAATACTGATTAGCTTGGCGATTCAAAATAACCAGAGCTAGCTGACCAGACTTAACGTCCATTACCTGTTGAAGGGCTAGTAGGCTCATCTTGGTCCACCTATCCTTGTCGTTTAAGCTAGTCGCCCAGTAACCTCATCAAAACTTGTAAGCGAATTTAAATTAGTATTCATAAATAATGTAGCTATTTAACATTGGCTGTAATTGTAACAGCTCGTAATAAGAGCTAAATGTCGCGCAAGCAAGATAATGGACGTACGTTCAACTTGTCTCTCCCGCCTGTTTGCCGATTGTGACTATTCAAGCTTTCGCGCGTTGGAAGTGACATAGGAGGAGAGAGGGTGGCACCGGACACACGGCATTTGTTAACAGCCCATACGAACTTTCCTATTGGACAATGGCTCTTAGCAAGATTTTACATTGCGGATGTAAAATCTTTGGTTTGACACTTTTAAAGATTTTGTGACAAGCCTCCAGTCATAGGGTGTTAATCTGTCCTCCGCCAAAATATTGAACTCCATGCCCCAGACACTTCACTTCAGACATGCTTCCAGACCTGTGCTCTCTGCATGGATAGTCAGATTGTCAACACATTTAATAAATATAGGTCATTCTCAGATTCAACAGCTACAGTTTAAACTCACTGGTATCTCACTTTATTCCAAAAGATATCTCTGGAGAATCTGGAATGATTTTGAAACTACCATATTGGGAGCATGAAGGTTATAGACCTTAAGAAAGGCAAGAAATGTATTGGTGCTTGCTGTAGATCACTGCTTGTCAGAAGTATTGTATATGGACTCTGATGATGATATGATGTCTAAAAGCTTTAGAGAATCAGTGCCGTTAAGCTAAAGACCTGAGCATCATGTCATACAGTGTGAAAAACACTGGGAAAAACTCTGTAAATAGCCAGCAGATCTGGATCAACAGCAGTGATAAACATAAGAGTGCAAGACTTACTACATGAACTGATTCTACGCTACAAAACACGTTTTGAGTTTGGGGTTTACTGACTGTGGAGGGAATCAAAAACATTTAAAAAAAATGTTTTCTTCTTTTCTTTAGTTTTGGTTAGTGCCGTCTAAAACAGACTGAGAATGAATTACGAAAAGACTGTGATTGCTTCCTTGCAAACTTTGCTGATCTGGCTTTCATATTTCTTGGTTTAGTGAATAAAATAACAATCGAAAGAGTGTCACAATAGTGTTTGGTGAGCTCTTTGATTTGTTTGTAGCGAACTAAAAAGTGAATTGTTGCAACGTAATGTTTAAATATGCAACAAAAAATGATTTGTCAGTAAAATAAGCCAACCAATGATTTTTTCTTTATTTGTTTTCTTTTATTTCAGAAATAATCCTCTTTGTCTAATTCCACAGACCACAAAACCTTTTTCCTCTGTATGCAAAGATCCACTGAACCCACACGCAAAGATCCTGTGAAAATCAAGCAATGTCTGCATTCATCCATTATCTGCAATCCGTGCAGGATACATTTGATCAGTTGCTTCAATTTACATGTCAGCAGGCTCAATGGTAGAGCCTGATCTGATTAACGCATGACCACCGTGATCATGTGTGTGTATTCCAACCATTTATGAGAGCCTGATAGAGGTGCTACGTCTCCATACTTGGAATGACAGTAAACGTAAAGAAGACATTTCTTCTCCTCATTGTTATGATGATGGTGGCCAGGGCTTTAGTCATGATGTGCCATTGTTTATCATGCATTGCAATGCAAAACAGAAATGTAAACAAGAGAATGATAAACAAGATGTGAATTTAGTAATTTCCTATTTATTTCTTCAACAGATACGTTACACGTACACATACAAACTTACAGTACATGTGCTCCTTATGGACTTTGGTTTTGTTAAGAGCTTGCTTCATCAATTCAGCTACAGTCAAACAACGATTTATATGAAAACAGGGGAAATCCAAGTATCTATTTTGCAATATCCTACAAAGACCATTTGCAAAAACATTTAATATCTGTAGCACTACAGAATACAAAATACAAATGAAATGCAATGCAAAAAAGTGTCTCATACACAATTCTGTATGTTTTCCAACAGGAGTTGTCATGCCACTTTCCTGTGCTAAAGAGGCAAGCACTTTTTTCCCAAGTCTTGCATTTTATTGGTTATTGTTTTGTGTTTTATTGTATTGCTTACTGTATTGTTATGTAAAAACAACAACAAACCCTCATCACAGAGTGCCAAAGTCACACGTGGCCCTGAGCCCATCATTGTGTGAATGTAATAAACAGCCATATGGTCAGAATGCGCTTGTGAAACCTCCTCCCTCTCAGACATTCCTGATCAAGAAGGCCAAAGCACAGATCCACTGGATAGGACTGAGTGGCCTGGAGACAGAGGGACAGTGGATTTGGGTAGCGAAACACTCCTATCAATGAGACTGGTGCAGTGTAAGTCTTGCATCATATGTTCTCAACACAAACACATTACAATGGACCGGCTGTCACATACTCGCATGTGTACATATTGCAAACACTTAAAAGAATAGAAAACTCCCATCACATTTACATTTATAGTGCATTCACATTGAGGCAATTGCCAGTTTTTGAGGTAGTATGCTCTAGTTCTGTGGTCTGGGACAGAACCCTCTTTCACAGCATGACATTGCCAACTATACTTCCAATACACCTGTTAGCTTGCTAGCAAGCTTTTATCAGTGCGAACTGGGAGTTTTTAGGTAGTTAGCTTGGTAGTTTTAGACCCAAACTCCCTATTTGTTTTCAGATTCTGGCTCAAAAGGCCTGGAGGACGAGCCAGACAACTGGAAGGAGGAACCTGCGGGGGAAGACTGTGCTTGCTTCAGTACAGGAGAATGGCACAAGTCTTTCACAGTTAAGACCCTTTCCTTTGCTTAGATATGTATTTAAAAAAATGCTCTCTTTATTCTGAGCCATTTAGGCTCCCCCCTCTCACACACAACGTAACTGGGAGTAGGTGAAGGTTTCTGCATGTTCATCTTTCTGCGCTTTGCTGAAATACAAAATTTTATTAAAGGACCCTATCTTAGTAAACATAATGAATCTGACTCCACTCAATTTAAGAACTCAGCCTTAGTCCCTGTTCTTTTAATGCTATATTGCTACCCGTTAGGTAGGCTGACCTAAGGTCATTTCTTTTGGATGCCTACAATCTGTTATGACGAATACCCCTCTTACTTTTTATTAACTGCTTTCTTCTAGGAATAGTGTCGCTCAGCATATTGCCACGGCCGTTTTCTATATTTTGGCACATTCCACGGACACAACCTGTTACTAGTTCTGGAGAATAGTTCCGAGGCTACAGTTCTGTCACGAGGCTTACCAGCATGTTAGACCACACCGGTTTAGGGACAGAGTGCCAGGCTGCTGCGTGATCTCAGCATAATCATTCAGTCCAATGCAGAGGCTGGACGACAATCCACAGCTATATAATACAATGTAACAGTCCTGCTGCAGCGTGTCCAACCCAGGTGATAAGCAAGGTACCTCAACACTTACATCACTGCTTTTTGGTTTGAAACCAATCCTAGCCAGTCGTTACGGAAACAGTGTTGCAGAGTCTTGAGAGGCCACAGTTGATCAGAGCATCACAATTTATTTGTCAGGTGCAATTTACTAATTCAGTTACACACTCAAACTAGTCTAAAGTGAATATCTATAGTTACAATATAAAACATTCAGAGAGTATCAACATACCTGGCTGCTCAGAGGATGGTGGCTACACACATAGAGTGCAGGAGTCTCTGGCTACAGAATACCCAAAGTGCTCATTACTATCTTCCCCTTAAGTAGTTAATTTAGTCCTACATCCGGTATAGTTACTAATCACATTCACATGGAATTTGGTGTTTACACCGATAGGGATCACACAGAGCAGACAAATGGATGGATTGGTCACCTCCAGAGGAGAGTTGCCTACAGGCCACAAAGACCAGAATTCACATGTTTCTGAGATCTACACCAAAACTAAACTATTCAGCTGCAGCACTGAGACCCCTACCACTCAGACTGAGCCCATTGAAATGAACCCAAACATGACAGAGATATCATCTTGCAATGCAATACAACACTTAGTACCCTTAATTCCATGTTCCTGCCCTTAACCCTTGTGTGGAAAAGCACAGGGAGAGAACCAGACACAGAGGGTAGAGATAACAGTAGCAGGGGTGTGAGAAAGGTCCAACCTAGTGGAACAATACACCCCTGGAATGTTTTTAGAGATGTGGCGCTCCCAAAACCCTGTTGTGTTATGAGAGGATAGCTATTGGGTCCTTCTATTAAACAATTCAATAAATCTAATCTAAATATTCACCTAAACTATGAATTTAACCAAAATTCGAAGTAGGGATAACTATACTTTATATACAAAGGAACTACTAAATTCACAAGTAGCAGTTACACTGTGAACAACAAACCAGACAACCAAGCAGATTTCTTAAACCAAGCAGTTCAAAAAACAAACAAACAAATAAATAAATGAACAAATAAATAAATAAAACCACATTTAACCAACATTAGCGAAACAGCCTCTGGATTTAAAACTAAATCAAAAGATAAACACATCCCGATTGACATGCAAAGTGCATTTTTTCTTTAAACTGAATTTTACCCTTTGACAAAAAGAAACAAAAAGTTAGCATTTGACAACTCAAAAAAGAATGTACTTACCCCAAATGACCAAAGTTAACATTAATACACTCTAGGCAGTTAGCCTACAACCTAGCTTCACTAAAGATAACAATGTCCGGGCCCTCACCCTTACACTAGCTGGCAAACCCTTTCCCAACCCCACATGAAGCAGGTCTGGTTCGTTGCTTGTGTACGTTGTGGCCCATTACAACTAAAACACTTCACTCCGTATCAATCAATACAATCCAAATATTCTCCGGCTGCAACTTAGAGCCTTACTGTTTCTATATGCTCATTGTTGTTTTGTGTCAGTAAGAAATTCCAGCTCGTATAATATATAATTTGTCAGACTGGAAGTGTGATATTGAACACGAAAAAGTAAATGAAGGAAAAACATCATTATATCTATAATCTATCATCTATAATTATCTATTAACTATTAACTATGACAAAACTAAATGAATGTGTCATTTGCAGACCTCCTTTACCAAACCTTTATAAACCAATAATGTTGTTGCAAATAAATGCAGGAGGTAGATAAACAGATGGCTGAATAAAAAAATGGATGAACAATTAAATAAATACGTGAATGCATGCATGGTTGAATGAACAAAT